>NC_141555.1:72048642-72338642 GCF_021556685.1 Rattus norvegicus
ATTGACTGCTGACGGTAACTCACCCCTGACAAAATGCTGCAATGCAGACATGGTGTAGCTCAGTCCCAGAAAGAAATAGGAAATGTTGAGAAACCTACCCAGTTGATTCTAGTGTGCGGTGACGTTTAGACCTCTGACACAACCTTCTGGCCCCACCCTATGGGTTTAAGATACATATTGTCCCAGTACAATGTTGAAAGGTGGACTATGAAAATCGATTGGACCCTGTGGGCTGTAATCAATGAGTTCATCTGTTGATGGATGAGTATGAAGTTGGCGGGAAACTAGGAGATAGGAAATTATGGGACTTGGTCATTTGGGACATGTCTTGGAGGGTGTTTTTTTGTCCTTGGTCTCTTCCTGTGTCTCATCCTCTTCTTGGATGACAGTGAGGTTAGCAGTTGAGCTCTACCGTGCCCCTTTCATGGTCATGTGACCATGGACCGAAAACTATGACACCATGAAGCATATTAAGTTTGTTTACTATGTGAGTTGCTAGGCAACTTGTAAGAGTGATGAATGGGATTAACATGAAAGTGGCCAAAAGTGATGGTGACCATACCAGGTCAGGACCGGATTAGATGTAGGAGGACCCAAGACTTAACCCTTTAAACTCTTTGTCTGGAGGCTGCACGCTAAGAGAAGTCCCAATGTTTCCCAAGTGGTTTTATCCCGACGATTCTGCCAATGTATCTGTTGTCTTAGCAAATCAAGAACCTCCTGCTTCCCACTCTGGCCCTTCTCCTGAATTCACTTCTGTGTTTTTAATAGACTTTGATATCGTATGAACTAGAGGGGAATGAGTATTAAATAAGGGAAGGAAGCTATAAATTTTGCTGTAAAATCATTAAATTACACACTTAAAATAAATGGATTTTTAAGTATGTAAATTATACTTCAATAAAGCTCCAGAAAAGGCTTGGCCAACTATGATGCTTGTCGTGTGATTTGCTATTTGTCATAGTTCCTGTGACTTTGATCTTAATAGTAATGGGTTTTATTACAGATGACTCAAACACCAGAGTAACCATGCAGGGAGAACACTCCGTTCCTTCAGGGAAAAAAAAATCAAGTCAAATTCATTGGCTTTCTTGATGAGGGTTTTTCTGGTCACAGCTGAATTGGCTGGAAGTTGGACAGCTATTGGCTGAGAGCAAAGATGGAGAGAGCACAATGTATATGGGGATAATTGAAGGTTGTGCTCACGAAAGGGGCTGAGATTCACACAGTGCAGTTGCAGTAGCTATAGCGGATGATGGAGCTGAGGCCTAGGAGACTTGCAAGACGACCATTATACATTTTGTGATGTCACGGCTGAGTGTGAGATAAGGCTAGATGAAGTGGAAAAATTTTGGTATCTTTGGAAACTCACTTGTGTCACAGGATGTTTTTCTGGAAGCTATGGTAGGAGAGGATGTTTTGCTGAAGCAGACACATGAGAAGGTATGTGATATTTCACTGGAGCACACGCTTGAAGAGGGACAGGATGTTTATGGAGAACATAAATGTAATCCCACAAAGTAGGAGAGAACATTTTTACATTGCTACACCTTGCAAGGCTTTGATGGTCTTTGCTGGTCCTCGTTCCGTAATGAGAAATGCACAAAAGAACCTGTGCTATCCGGGCTGCTTCTGGCTGCTTCTGCTGCTTTTTGTTGGTTTGTTAGAGCCTTGTGGTCTCTTCCAGATCAAGGCACTGTTACTGATTTGTGTTTTGCGTTTGCTATTGGATCGTACTGCATAATGAAGATTGGAGTTACCCCAAAGAATTACTTCTAAATAGGTCCACAACTCTCAAACTTTTCCTATCAACTTTCTCCCTCTGGTACCTCTGGTTGGTGGGCTAGAAGGTTTAAGAACCCTAAATAAAGTAGGTTTTGAAAAAATCTAAGCGTACAGATAGATTCATGGGTTTTGAGAAAGGGCTATGTCTCCTACTGAGAGGAGATGATATGTAGGTTGTGACTTTATGGTTCTGTGGTCTACTGTGACCCGTGAAATGGCCAGTGACTGACAGTCTCCCAGTAAGTGTAGCACACACTAAAACGCTTTTGCTTGGCGTTGGGATCTGTAGAATGTATTCATTTCTTGTCACATATCCTCCAGTATTCATGTTGGTGACAGTAGTTACTCTTCAGTTCTGCCATACAGGGAAGAGCGTCTATACACTGAGAGAAGAGAGTGGCTGGTGGTGAGTATGTAACATAGAGTAAGAGAAACATTACGGTGCTGGGTCTCTCTCTCTCTCTCTCTGTCTCTTTTTTTTCCCCAACCTGACAATCTGGAGTCAACAGAGAAGAGAGAACAATTCAAGAACTGCCTCCATTAGATACTCTTGGGTAAGTCTATGGAACATTTTCTTGATTAATGATTATTGTGGGAGGGCCCACCATTGTGGGCAAGTTCATCAGTAGTCATGTGTAAAAAGAATAGCCTTTTAGGGTGTAAGAAATAGTAATGGAGCAAGCCATGGGGAGTGTGGCGGTTTGAATAAGAAAGGCTCCCACAGTCATATATTTGAATATTTAGTTAATAGGGAGTGACAGTATTTTCCAGGATTAGAAGGATTAAGAGGTGGGCATAATTGGAGGAAGTGGGGGTGTCAAAAAGGGTGGGGTTTGAGTTTTCAAGAGCCCCATGCGTTTCCAGAGTTTCTCTCTCTCTCTCTGACTCTCTGTCTCTCTCTCTCCCTCCCTCCCTCTCTCTCTCCCTCCTTCACTCTCTCTGTCTCTCTCTCTGTCTCTCTCTGTGTCTCTGTCTCAGTCTCTCTCTGTCTCTCTCTCTGTCTCTGTCTCTGTCTCTCTCTGTCTCTCTCTCTCTCTCTCTCTCTCTCTCTCTCTCTCTCTCTCTGCTTACAAAGCAGTAGCTCTCTATTGCTCCCGTGTTATGCTCCCTGCCATGATGATGGACCAGACATCTGAAACTGTATGGGAGCCTCCAATTATATGCTTTCATTATAGTAGTTGCCTTGACCATGGTGTCTCTTCACAGCAACAGAACAATGACTGAGACAGGGAGCAGGCCAACAAGCAGTCTCCTTGTTACCGCTTCAAGCTCCAGCTCTGGTTTCCCTCAGTGATGTTCGGTAACCTGTAAGGCAAATAACCCTTTCATCCCCAAGTTAGTTTTGATCATGGTATTCATCACAATGAGAAGGAAGCAAACTAGAATGACACAGGTCAGTACATGAGCAAGTCTTACCTTTATATTAAAACAAAGTGTCTATACGTCTCTATTTGTGGTTATGAGGTAAGTGTCTGTGGCTCTACTATACACACTGTTTCTACAAGAAATTGTCTTACTTAGGGTTCCTATTGTTGTAAGGAAACACGGTGACCAAAAAGCAAGTTAGGTAGGAAAAGGTTTCTTCAGCTTACACTTCTACATTGCTGCTTATCACCAAAGGAAGTTGGAAAAGGAACTCAAACAGGACAGGATTCTGGAGGCAGGAACTGAGGCATTGTCTATGGAGTGTCACTGCTTACTGTCTTGCTCCTCATGACTTGCTAAGCTTGCTTTCTTATAGAACCCGGGACCACCAGCCAAGGAATGGTACCGCTCACAGTGGGCTAGGCTCTCCCCCACCAATCACTAAGAAATTGCCCTACAGGTGGATCTTATGGACGCATGTTCTCAACTGAGGCACCCTCTTCTCTGATGACTCTAGCTTGTGTCAAGTTGGCATAAAATCAGGGCGGTGGTTAGAATGTGATTGTCCCATGGGAAGTGTGGCACAAGTAGGAGGTGTGGCCTTGTGGGAGTAGGTGTGGCGTTCTTGGAGGAAGCATATCACAGTGGGGGTGATATGCTTCTTCTCCAACACCATGCCTGTCTAGACTCTTCCATGATTCCTGCCTTGATGAAAATAGACTAAACTTCTGAACCTGAAAGCCTGCCCTAATTAAATGTTGTCCCTTGGGCTTGGGGATTAGCTCAGTGGTAGAGCGCTTGCCTAGGAAGCGCAAGGCCCTGGGTTCAGTCCGCAGCTCTGAAAAAAAAGAACCCCGCCCCCAAAAAATGTTGTCCCTTATAAGTTGCCTTGGTCATGGTGTCTTTTCGCAGCAATGAAAACATCAGACAACCAGCCAGTATAAAAATTACAAATAGCAGAACTAATCAACGATAGAAAATATTTTCAAGTCCTGCAGTGAGAAACTTATTCTTGAGAGAAGAAACAGCAATGAATGAGTCCAAGATAAGGTTGTCTCCAAAGAAACTCTTGGAGTGTAGATGTGGCTCAGAGAGACCCCATTGAGTGCACAGGGGCTTCTCAGGAGGAGAGAGCTACATGGTCAGGAATGGCAAAGCATTTTAAAGTCACGGCAAATGGCATAGGAAAGAGCTCAGCTCCTCTGCATTGGAGGCACCATCAAGAGTTTTCTGAGGAAAAGCTTACATGTGAGTAAAAGACAGGAACTTCCTGGGGCTAGATACGGTAACAGGGCCCACAGGTGTGTAGGAAGCCATCCAGTCGAAGGAGAGCCAGGCAAGACAAGCCAGTGCACGAGCTCCTTGTGGTCATATAGGGGCATTGAGAAAAGACCTCAAAAAATATTAAAGGATGCAATAGAGTCTAACGTGGTCACGAAACCTAAACACAGGATCCACGTAATACCTGACAGAAGCTCACGGCATCCTCATCTTCCCTTTTAAATTACTTTTTACTGATCGTACAAAATAATGGGCCTTATGATACTTTCAGGAATCGATAGATATAAACTTAGTTTGGCACTCACTACTCTTGAGTTATCCTCATCAAAATGTCCTTGGGGGAAGCCTCCACCTCACATCCACCTTCTGTAGTGATGGTTGGCTGTTCTTTAAGGAACCAAAGAGAGCAATATGGATGCGGCCCAAGTTCAACTCATTCTAGACCCTTTCTGTTCTTCCTGGTCTCCTGCTTCACTTTTTGAAAACTCCATCTTGGAATTCCTTCCTCCCTTAGTGTCCTCTACTCCCCCATGTGTTCTTTAGTCTTTCTTCCACATCACCATCAATTTAATCTTTCTTACCCTCATCCTGGTCTCTTCTCTGCATGTGAAGGTTGCATGTATTTGAAAAGATGACTTTAGGGGCCTGGAGAGCTGACCAATGGATCAAGAGCTCATTTGCTTTGAAAGAGGACGTGGATTTGTTCTTTGAGCTCATGTCCAATGGCTCCCAACCACCTTTAATTCCAGCTCCAGGGGACCTGACTATCCTTGTCTCTGTGGTCTCCTGTGTTCATGCCCTGCCCCCACCCACATAATTAAAATAATACATCTTCAGATGAGAAACAGGTTTCATTAGGTTTTGTTAGTCAAACAATCCCCGACCTTCTCGGATTCTGAGTCTGCCTGGATCAGTTTATTGGGTTTCCCCTTGTGTTCCAAGACCACCTCCCTGTTACCTGCCCCTCTTTCCCCAACAGTCTGTTTCTCGCTCAAACTTCACCTCAGAGAGTCTATCTAATTCTGACCCCTCTCCACTGCTTCCTAAACATCCATCTTTTTTTCCCTGGTGCCATCCCTGCTCCTCTAATCCTCATCTCCAGTTCTTTTCTCTCCCTAAAGACCAGACCAGCTCAGTCCTGTTTGTTTTAGTCTATGTGACATTAGACTTACTGTTCACAGCATTGACCTTTCTGGCTTCCTCTCCATGTTCCATCCTCCACAGCCTGTCTCCTCCACCAAACTGTTCACACACAACACGTCACATCACACATTTTAATTTTTAGAGCAAAAACAAATTCCAGTGGAAAAGATACTGGGGTTGTCAAAGACCCTTGGGTATCTGAAACACAGAAAAACAAACATTTTCCCCCCAATCCTATAAATTACGCCTCTATGTCCCCCACACTTTGTGAATTTCACCTTAACAGATCTTTTCTACCAGATTATAGACATAGATGTCGACGTCCTCAACAAACTTGATGAAGTACACAGAAGGCTTGGCTAGAACTTGGTAAATGACTTTGCCGATCTCTTTGTACCCGTCGCTTCTGGTGAACTGCACACATTGACCTGTTAAGATGTCGCTGTCAACATCTGACTTCACTTCTGCTACAGGAGTCTCTGGAATGTTATCGAGGTTACCCTTCTTTGTAATCATCCAGGAGCTGGTAGATGCATAGGACTGGATCTCTCTCTTAGGTGATGTAAAACCAGTCCTTCATGATCTGCACCTGGGCTAGGAACACCCCTCTGAGTTGTCCTTAGAGCCATCTTTGCCCTCAAATTTATGCTCCCCAGCTCGGCCATCCGTGGCACTTGCGAGATGGGCATCTTTCACTTGAGGAAACACTACTTTGTGAGTCAAGACCTTAAGCTTAAAAATCCTCTCATCACTGTGAAGTGCCAGTCCGTAGACACAGTCAATTCCGTCATACTTGACCAGATAGAGAAAGGGATTTGTTGGCAGTTGATCTAGAATGATGACCTTCCATTGGGTGACGCGCTCATCACCTTCCTTACATCCATGAGAAATTCTGCAGCCCACAATGTCCCCCAGGGCCTGGGGAGAAGGCCTCCTCCTCCTCCGCTTCTGGAAGGATGGTGTGCTCATCCTCCTCAGAGACATCCTCTTCTTCTTGGCTTTAGACCTTGTGTGGTAGGCCACGGCACTCTGGTACACTGTCTTGTGGCTTTCGTTCTGTATTCAGTCTTCATACTTGCCGGTGGCCTGGGTTTGAAGAAATCACCTGCTAAAACCAGACACAATGCTGTTGCCGCTGTCGTATGAGTGCCTGCAAGAACAATTGGGTGTGGGGTGGGGGATGGTGCTGGACCAAGGCTCTTGTCTAAGAGAACTTTGGAGCAGGTGAGGAAGGCGGTGATAAACAGGGTTGAGCATCTGAATCTAATTCTGTCATAATCAGAAGTTCGCAAGAGGGCTGAGCAATGGTGGAGCACACCTTTAATTCTAGCACTCAAGATGCATAGGGAGGCACACCTCTGTGACATCAAGGGCAGCCTGGTCTACAGAGTTAGTTCCAGGGTAGACAAAGCTACGTACAGAAAAACCCTGTCTCAAAAATCAAAATCTAAAGTTCAAAGGGAAATGAACAAATGGTTCTCTACAGCTCAGAATAACATATTCAGACCCATTTCTTCAGCCCGAGGCACTTTGGCTCTGCTGAGGAACCTCTCCTTGAATTGCTAGGTCAGTGTGGGATTAAGTATCCCTGTCCCCACTTTAAGCAAGCAGAACAGAGAAAGGATAGCAAAGGAGGGAGAAGGGTGGCCACTCCCCTCTTCTACCCTCTAACTATGAACTATGTGGCAACATCCACAACTATCTGCCAAGAGACACAGCACACCAGTCCACTGGCTTTCTGTACTGTGCATCCTGACCCAGCCCCAGATTTATTCCGCGATGCTGTTGCATCTTCCACCGCAACAAGAGTCTTTTGTGTAGGCAACAACGGCCATTTAGAAATAATATCTCCTGGGGTTATGATTTAACTCAGTGTAAGAGCAGTTGCCTAGCAAGCACAAGGCCCTGGGTTCGGTTCTCAGCTCCGAAAGAAAAAAACAAAAAAAAAAAATATCTCCTAAAATGCACAGGCACAGGGATGAGCTTTGTCATTTTAGTAGGATTATGAATTAGATATTGTTAATAAAGGATAATAAACTCTCAGACTGACTAGCGTAGACCATCCGCCGACCTCTCAAACGTGGACGACATCACAATATACGGTTACTCGCTGTACGAGGGGAAACTTTCAGCTTTCTGGCCTACAAGGTTCCCCGCTATCTTCATAAACGTATTTACCGAAAGAAAATGTCCTAGTCGTCCAGATTCCGTCTTCGGAAACCAGTCAGGCACCAAAAGGCTGTTGAACAAATGTGGGGTTCAGGAGCTGAACTGGCTTTCACACACCGCTGCGAAGATAGTGAACCCACCTTCAGGGGAGTCTAGCGCCCCCAAGTGGAAGAGAAGCGCAACCTCCGCCAAGTGCTCTGTGATATCATCCAGGCTCTGCTTACGTCATAGAAGCCCTCTCAGCCCTGTTCCTTCCCTAGTTACGCTTAGAAACTTCCAGCATCTAGGTTTTAGCTTCACATTTAGCCTCCTGGAGACGCAAAGTAAAGTCCCCACCCAAATATTCTGATGACTCGAGTCACAGTCTGCCCAAGTAGCTCTTTTCATGCATTTTTTTTTTCTGAAAAAGTCTTTGGTTTCTGAGTCAGCAACATCCTTGGTGTTTATTTTCCCAGCTCCTATCTTTCCTTTGGTTATCTTTAAGCCATTCTCCGTATCAGAAATATTGCTAGGCTCTCCCTCCGAGGCAGCCTACTGGATAGTACACCAAAATTAGCTTTATCAATACCCACAATTAGAGGATGGCCATTTTTATTCAAACAAAGCTGGAATTTGACAGTATTAAATACCTTGAATTGAAGACAATGACAACCATGAATTATGGATTCTTTGCAAAGAGCGAGGAAAAATTAGCTCCTGGACCTGCTTTCTAATTCGGGATAAATGGATGACAAACCCGATATCGACCAGTCATATTTTAAATGTCTTTAAATTTTACCAGCTTTTCTGTTTACAAGGAATTTATGCACTCTGGTTTCTCTTCAGATCGTATAAATCTTTCGCCTTTTACTACAAGGAAATTATTAGATTAAATGCAGTAAAACAGGATGAAATTGATGAGGTAATTTTGATTTTGAAATATGGGTAGACAGAATACTAGATGCAGGTAAGTATGGAATTTACCTGTAAATTACAGGGCACTTCAACTGTTTGTGTCACATAATTCTTCAGATCTTCAAAAGGAATCTTTTCAGAACCCTCCCCTGTCCCCACCACACTCTGACCCTCCCTTCCCTCTTCCTAGTAATTCCCTATCACTTTAACATAATTTTTTTAAATGTACTGAGAGTATAACAACTTATGGCAGCTTTTTAAAATCTGTCCACTTTTCTAAGTGCACCGTCTTCTTTTTCTCCCTTCTATCATAGTTTTAAGCACATTTTCCTTCACACTTTGAGTTTTCCTCTCTCTCCGCTCTTATGACTCCTCTGCCACTATGTGACTGTTGGTCCACTATGTGGCTGACCTCAGTGTGGGGTTAACTCAAATGACATGATTTTCCCCCTTTTCTCCCCTTCATCTTCCTTCTCTAGGCACCTGCTGAGATTTACAGCTTTGGAGATTTTTTTAAGCCTGGAAAGCACACACACACACACACACACACAGACACACACACACACACAGAAAAACTCTTACATACACAATCACACAAACACACACATACATACACACACAAACACACACATACATACACACACACGCACATACAAACAGAAAAACTCATACAAACACAAACACAAAAACACACACATACATACAAACACAAACACACACACATGCACACACAAACACACACACAAACATACACATATACACACACAAACACACAAATACAGAGTGAGAGACAGAGACAGAGAGAGACTGAGAGAGACACAGAGAGCCCATGAGAAAACATGTAATATCATCTTTCTAAGAACAATAAACAGAGACAACTTTCAAGAAAGGGAAGAATAAGTAGGCAACAAGAAGAACAATCTCATCATAGCCATCAACTTGAGGAAGAAAGAGTTTGTCTCACTCTATCTTCTAGGTTCCCGTCTGTTACTGAGTGACGTTGGGGCAGGAACTCAGGCAGGACTCTAGAAGCAGGAAAGGAAGCAGAGACAACTTAGAAATGCTGGGTACTGGATTGCTATCCATGACCTACTCAGCTTTCTCTCCTTCTACTACAACCCAGGGCCACCTTCATAGGGGATGACACTCCCAATAGTGGGCTAGACCCTTCCACATCAACCATCAAAAAAAAAAAATTCCTTACAGATGTGGCAAAATGCCAATCTGATGGAGGCAATTCCTCAGCTGTGTATCCTTCTTCCCAGGTTGAGTCAAACTGACAATAAAAAATAACCAGGACCCTGCACATCCATTCTGATTGCCACACTGTGTGCAATAGACAAGCCATTGGAATAACCTTAGCTGTTGATCACTGGATGAATGGCTTAAAAATGTGATATACATTGATGTGATTCTCATCTGTGACTAAGAGCAAAGGGTTTTGTTCTCAGAAAAACGGATGGAACTGTAAAATACAATTTTTTAAGTGAAACAAGCCAGACTCAAACAGATGATTGTGAAATTTAGATTTTAATAAGGGATATTATGTGAAAGAGGGCATTTAGGAAGAGGATGGGGAGCAGCAGGGTGCGTGTGTGTGTGTGTGTGTGTGTGTGTGTAGGTGGAAATGGAGGTGAGTTGTGAGGATGAAGATGGCTAATGTACTGTATAAACCTGTACAAGGAGTCACCAGCAAGCCCACTGATTGTACATTTAAAGCACATCGATGTAAGAGAACTGAGCCTAAAATAATGTTTTGATTAAATTGGGGGTTTATAGATTAGCAATACCATGAAGTTTATTCATATTTTCCTTCCCACAGGTAGCTCTTGCTATTTTGAGCTTGATACTGGTGAAAGGACAAGGCAATGAGCTTTGGTGTCTGTACGTCATCAATCACCTGGAATTCACGTCATTCAGTGAGGCTACCATGGGAAAGGAGGGAGTTAGAGATCTTATGGGTACATGACGTGGGAAGAATAATAGCCACCCCCACTATATATATCCAAATATTCACCCTCATCTCTGGTTTGATTGTGTTTGCCCAAAAGTAATTTTCTGAAGATTAATCCCCCGTCGGAATGAAGTTGTGAAGAATTGATTAGGACAAGAGGGATGGGACCTACAAGTAAAGATCCATTAATGATGCTATTGTGGAAAAAAAGTTAAATTATGAAAGGGAGTTTGGCTCCCTCTCTTGTGTTCCGAGCCCATTGGAAAACTTCTGTGGTGACAACATCCCACAAGAACTCCTTCCTCTGCCGATGGTCTCTTCGTCTCCGATTTACACGTTTCAAAATCAGAATCATACAGAATCTGTGTCATTATAGACTAGACAATCGGTGCCATTCTGTTTTTCCATACAAGCGTGAACATGCCTCAGAATTGTGAGCAGCTGGGTCATATGGGAAAGAGAAGCTGGCAGAGAGGACTAGGTGGTTAGTGCTGACTGAAGACAAGATGGGTTCGGGGTTAGAGTGTGTGCTCTTCGTGAAGGAAACACCACAGAGGAGGAGTGTAGGTTGGAGTGGTGCAGCTTGGGAGGCACTCACACATCTACTGTTGGCCTTGTGCGGACCAGGAGCCATTAGGGAAGGAGAAAGATCACTAGGGATAGCTCCAGCCACTGCTTTTGTGTAGCAGAACACTTTTTAGAATCCTCATCTTCAAGGATGTATAGAAAACTGTCTGGAGTCAGTTGATCCATCAGTAACCATCAAGAGTGTGTCCACTATTCCAGAGGGATCCAGGAAAAAGCCTGATATTGGAAGATCCTTTGGCTTCCAGTGATGGAGACGTCTCCCCGGCAACACTGGGCAACCCATCTACGTTGGTAAGGGCCTCCCACTAAGTCCAGATCAGTGGTCCTTAATACTTGGATTGAGACCCCTTTGGGAGCTTAAATGGCCCTTGCACAGGAGTCACATATCATATATGCTGTATACCAGACATTTACATTACAATTCATAACTATAGCAAAATTAAAGTTATGAAGTAGCAATGAAATAATTTTACAGTTGGTGGAGCTGTATTAAAAGGTTACGTTAGGAAGGTTGAGAACCACTCTTCTTGACTCCTCTAAAATACCCTGTTGTTATGGACTGGAGGTATAATCCCTTTTATTCAATCAGGCAAATCCAGAAAATCCAAAACACCAACAAAAGTTTATGAAGGATAAACAGCCACTGTACCCACAGTGTCAGGACTGCTGACAACTTAGACAAACGATGTCAAAATGGAAATCACGTCACACCATGACCATCCTCCTAAATGAAAAGCAGAGGAGAAAAACCAAAAACCAGTTCCCTGTTGGTGGCACCAAGAGAAAACCCTTGTCAGAATTGTCAGCAAGGATTTTTAAAGCCAGGATTCAAGCGTCGTCAATGAGTAAGTTCCAAAACAAAAGTATACACATAATCTTGGTGATGTACTAGAATAAACAAGAGAAAATCGAATAGGAACTCAATGAATTCAAACAAACACTAAGAGTAGGAATTAAAGACAAGTCTGGGCAAGATGAACCATGAAGTGGAGTTTAGAGCAGGCAGAAGGGGCTGGGAAGATGGCTCACTGCTTAGGAACACTGGTTGCTCTTGCAGAGGATCAGGGTTCAGAGGATCTGATGGACTCTTGGTCAAAACACACACACACACACACACACACACACACACACACATACCATAGAGATAAATTTAAAAAAAAATTAAAATAAAGAAGGAGCCAGGTATGCCCCTTTAATCCCAGCACTCAGAAGCAAGCTGATCTCTCTCAGTTCAATGCCTACCTGGTTTATTGAGTTTCAGGCCAGCCCTACCTTCATAATGAAACCCAGTTTCAAAATAAAACAGAAAAGAGTGTTATGTTTATTTCTGATAAAGTAGGCAACAGAGAAACTATTTCTACAGAGAAAGAACTTATTGTTGAGAGAATCAGTGGGCTGGAAGGAGACCCCAAATCTTTGTGTCACTTACTCCATCACAGCCTCATCAGGAAGCAAGCATGGGTACAGCTAAAAGGAAGTAGGGCGATCATGAGTAAAGCTGTGGACACGCATCAGACCATCAGCAACAGATGCAGGCGGAAAACCAGCTAGGATGAGATGGCTTCACCAGCCAATGTCTCTGACTGACAGTCCCTAGTAGCACCAGTATGTTCTTTTCCTTCAAGTACCCCTGGAGTTTTAAGACACACAGAAACCACAGAACAAAGTGTGGCAAATGCATAAGAAAGGATGTCTTGTGGGACATATTTGTTTATACAGGTTTCACGTAGCCCAGGCTGGCCTCAAACATCCTATGCACCCAAGGATGATTTTGAACTCCTGGTTCTCCTCCTGGTAATGGGACTATGGTCATGGACCACCACACAAGGCTTATGAGGTACTGTAGGTGGAGCCCAGAGCTGTGTGAGAGCCAAGTGAACACTCTGTCCACTGAGCTGCATCTCCAGCCCCTCGGGATGTGTTCTGCTAATAAAACAAAACTAAAATAGAAGACTTCAATGAGAGACAACAGGAATATCCCAGTCCAGAAACATTTAATTACACATTCACAAGTAATACGGATGTCAAGAAATAATGAAACAATGTAACAGTAAGAAAAAAGAAAATAGAAAACATACTATCAAAATGTGTGAGACATAACTATGACAGTGCTAAGAGGAAACTTTATTTACAACACTAATTCTTAGATTAGAAACAAAGATCAGCAACCTAAAATTTTATCTATACTAGAAAATAAGAAAATTATTAATTCAATGAAAAAATAATTGTTAAAATGAACCCCAAAACACAAAACACTAAAAATAAGAAATTAACAAAAAAAAAGCCAATGAAACACAATTATTTTTTTTAATGCAAAGAATTTTATTTTTACGTCTCGATTAGACCTAGATAGAAAAATATAAGATCCATTCTGTTTGGCGATTTAAAAAAATAAAAATAAATTGCCGTGTTTTAGAGTTTATGCAGAATACTGAACCTGGTACCACAGACAAAAATTAAAAAGAAATATTCATCATTTAAACCCTTTTTAATGAGAGTGTTTATACTCAACTTGTCTCTCCTATAATCTGTTTAATATCAGACAAGATTTCCAGGGTTGCCATATGGAGATTATGCAGTGTTGAAATGGAAGCACAGCATTGTATTCCCAACACAGACTCTGGTTGAGAACATCATTGTTTTTATCAAGAGGAAACTAGCACAAATCCAAGCCCGGTCTCCTGAGGCGTTGTCCCATCTTAGAGCCATTTCCTCAGGCAGCATTTCCCATGTGTCATATTTTTCTTAAACAACTGAAACAGACTTGTTTGCTGCACTGTTTGGTTTGCCGTGCTGCTTGTGAGATCCTGGACCATCAGACATGATGAAACTTCTCGCCCATACCCCCAAACTACAGCACTGGTATCAATGTAGAGGAAAGAGGAGAGACAGAAACCAAAAAGGAAAAAAAAACCTGTTGTTGTTTGGAGAAGAGTCATGTAAGTAGGCCAATCTGACCTTGGACTTTCTATGTAGTCCAGGCTGTCTTTGGACTTACTATGTAGCCCGGGCTGACCTTGGATTTACTCTGTAGCCCAGGCTGGCCTTGATTTACGATATAGCCCAGGCTGTCTTTGGACTTACTATGTAGCCCAGGCTGGGTTTGAATTTGGGATCTTCGCGAGTATTGAGAATATAGGTATGCACTACCACACTCAGCTTTGTATCTGTTATTATAAGTGATTCAGCTGTGGCCACTTATTTGCCAGCCTCCCTCAAAATCAACAACAGCATCCACAATCACTAACTAGGATAATCCCATCCTTTAACTCATCTGTTAAGGTAAGACTTTACAGGACAGAGAGTCAGCAGGGTCCTCCTCCTTATTAGAACACATTTGTGTGGAGGGATTTGAGTGATTGTTTGAGTGAGCCAGTCATACCTTAACTGGTTCTGATATTATGACCAAGAAGAAAAAAAAATAAGACAACAAAAGTAAAGGAGACGGGTCCAACACCGGGACTTGAACCTTAGCAATTGAGGAGATGGCTCACAGGTTTCAGGTAAATGATGGGTAGGCTTTGTGGTCCACATAGAATCCCAGTCCATGGAGGTAGAGATAGGGCAGTTCCCCAGGGCAAGATAGCGGTCAAGACTAGTCATATTGGTGAACTCTGGGTTTGACTGAGAAATGCTGCTTCAATGAATAAGGTAGAAGAGAAATGGATTAGTCCCTACATTATACACTGCACATGCACGTATGTACACACACACACACACACACACACACACACACACACACACAAATATTAACTAAACCAAAATCTTTGGACTTAAGGCATTGCCTCCACTGTAGCAGCATATAGTAGGAGGTGGGGATTTAAATAAGTGTTCCTTTCCACCCCCACAAAGACCAACATACTTATGAACCCTCAGCCCTGGATCTGTACAATGTGCTGAGGACTCCCAGATGTTTAGTTTAGTCTCTTTGCTCTCTAACATTTTCTGGTGTTGGGTTTCAGGAATCCTGAGATGGGGCTCGGGTGACATGACCATCACTCCCTGTCTTGCATCCAAGACAACTTTCAGCTGCCATGTACTGATCCTTGGAATTCCCTGCCAAGGTATCCTGACTTGAATTTCTCACGAGACCATGCCATGAAGCCAGAGAAAGTGCAGCTGTCTTACTGTGCCATTTATTACCTTAGATTATCTGGAAATTGGATCGACGTTTAAACCTCACTTCCCTCATGTATAAATGAGCAGGCGAACAATTCCAGTTCATCAGATGTACATTAGGAGTGAGTTAGAAAAACACATCAAAACGGTTAGTGCCAATGTGTTTTATAAATGATAAGCAGTATTATTTATATGATTTGTAACATTGGAAATTATTGTACCTGGAACATAACGGTTTTCATTATCTTTGTACAGATGATGCGAGCAAAGCATCTAGGATGCAGAAATGCTTCCTTTTTTTGATTATTTACAAGAAGCATTTCCTTCTGCTCCAATTATTTTTTTAAAACTTACTTTCCACTCCATCTCTCCTTAGGTGATTAGGTTAGAACGGAGTTAGGTGAAAGAGGTTATAAAACAGGTTGCAGAACATATCTACAAGATCAACGGTTGAATACAAATGGAGGTATCCTCCATGGATAAGCCATGATCTCCCTGAAGATATTGATTTACTTTCTTTTTTTATTTTCTTTGATTTCTTGTGATGACTAGTCTTGGAGGAAAGAACCTCCCTCGAGGTGCTTCCTTCATCAGATTGGCCTGGACTATGTCCAGGTGGCATTTCCTTGACTGTTATCTGATGTTGGAGGGCCTGGTCTACTGTGGGCAGAACCGCCCTTTTTAGGTGGGTCTGGACTCTGTAAAGGTAGTTGAATGTGAGCTTAGAAGCAAGCCAGTAAGCAGTCTCCGTAGTTCCTGTTTCACAATCCTTTCTTGGTTTTGCTTGATGATGGGCTGGAACAGATAAGATGAAATGAAGATTTACCTTCCCAAGCTGGCTTTGGTGAGTGTATTCATCAGTGCAAAAGAAAATGAAAATTAAGCAAAAATCACAGTGCCAGATGTGGGATGTCTTCCTGAAAGTTGCTGACCAGCGAGATCCCAAAAGCCCTCACAACTTTACAGGTTGTTTGCCATTGTTCTTCATAGCACTCCAGAACTTGATGGTAAGACCCTATTTCTGAGGATACTGAATCCTTTTGGTCACAGGTCATAGAAGAGTAAATCTCAAGTTGAGGTGGAAGCATCTTCTATAATGGCAAGCCTTCATGGTTCAAGAAAGTGCTATGTAGGCTCCCAGGGAAGAAAGTCATCTACAACCTTACGCAGGGGTGAACCATTCAAGGTAAAATGTCAGGCAAGATGTGCCCGTAATGTGTTAGTGGCGTCGCAGTCATGAGAGTAACCAGTGGCTTTCCAATGGGATACAAGGCATATTCCACATGAGAGAATACACACCAGGTTCTGTAAACAGGTAAAGAACCTATGGTTAGGGTGAAATAGGCACTATGAAAGAACCTAATGCTAAATACATTGTCGAATTTCCTTCCAAACATCCATATTTGTATCTATAGATCAGTGTTGCACTCAGCTCTCATCAGACAAGAAACCTCCGACCACCAAGGGCAGAGATGTACAGCTGGACAAAGTCTGGGAATCACTGGTATTGGACTGTTCAGGTGGAAATAGGACAGCTAAGTCTTCTCCTCCACAGCTCAGAGAATATCATGAAAGAGTGGGTGGAAGGAATATAATAACCAGAAGATGGGGAAGGGGACAGCAATAGGATATCTTTTAGATTGGTCCTAGTCATTGAACTCTTAAACTGATGGTGGCTATGGTCATGGGCACAAGACTGGGCCGCTCAACACTTCATTACAGATGGGAGAGGCCATAAAGGCCCTCCCCTCCCTTGGCAATCAACATTTTTGCAGGAGGGTTGTATCCTGCAGGCTTAGATCTTTCAAGACCTACTTTAGTAAGAGTTTTTAAACCCTTTAACCTTCCTCTAGCCCACCACCCACCAGAGGTAGTGGAAAGGAAAGGACTATAGGGCAAACAAAGGACGATGTGGACCTGCTTAGAAATAGTTCTCTGGGGCTATTTCAATCTTTATCATCAGGATATCAGTTCAGTTGACATGAATCAGCAGAGGTAGGTCGATCTACTTGCAAACACCATTCACGAATCATCAAGGACAGTTCAACCCAGAAGAAATTGCCGAGCTCTTCCAATTGGCCTGGTTTCGAGGAGGCAGCAAGAAGCCACCACAATGTCACCACAAGGATTTCTCCAGTGCTTTCCTCTCTACAAAGACATGACAAACAATGGTCAGTGAAGAAGGAAAGGTGAACCAATGCCACTGCATGGTCAATGAATTCCAGTGTCATCAAAGTCCATTGAGCATCAGCAAAGAGTGTCAAGGCAAGCCAATGCCGTGGTGTTGCCCACTGTTGTCCAGGGTTATACTCGTACCATTTCTAAACATCACATGCCTTTTTCCCAGGCAGCTACCAGAAACACCATGTGTTTGTTCTCAGCAAAACATCCTCTCCTAAGACAGTTTCCAGAACAACATCCATGACACAGTTGAGTCTCCAAAGAAACCAGAAATTTCTGCTTCACTACCTTCTTCATTCCTGTACCCATAGATAAGTTGTTCTGTCGAATACCTCTGTACTTATGTAATTAATTAAACTTAGGGATTACACACAGAAAGGAGACATGAAATAGGAGGGGTGACTTATTCAGAATATTGGTGCCAATTGGAGAGGGAATGGCGTGAGAAAAGGGGTTGACCAAGGGGATGACAGAGGAGGATGAGGGAGGTAGCAAGGGAGAACTGAAGGATGGGATGGGAGAATGAGGGAGGGGGATGAGGGAGGGGAATTGGGAAGGGAAATACAGAAAGGAAACGTCTAAAACTCATTATATAAGTGCATGAAATTGTTAAACAAAAACATCAAAATCATCTTTTTTTTTAAAAAAAAGTGTAATGTTTCTCTTTATAGAGGGTCAATCATTACAACTTAGGGCTAATTTGTTGGATCAATTTTGTCTGTAAGGTTTTTTAGTTCCTTGGAGCAAATTGTCAGATGTGAAGTTTTAGTTCGACTCAGTGCCATCCACGCTTCTGTGTAACTGATAAATCAAGTCAATAAACACTTTGTATTAATCGTCAAAATCCCAGTGAGTTCTCTCCAGTAACTTTCCTTTTATCGCACTCCACCCACAGCCCTTCTCAAAATGCTGGCTGAATAAAGTACCTGCCACTGGATGGGACACAAGTTCAAACCAGTAGAAGTGGGAAAACGCAACTAAAAGCAAACAAAGTAACGAACAGCAAAACTTCCCTCTGCATCTGGGATTCCATTTTATGGTTTTGGAGAGTCTACTACACTGAACAAAATGAGAGTAGAGTCTGAGGTGGTGTTTAACTTAGTGAAGAAAGGCAGGCATAGGTGCAAATGGGGGGTATTCGGGGGTAGGCTGACAGGGCAGTTCCTCTCTTGATGATGTATCTAAACACCAAAGCTGAGAATGAAGAGATCCTCCAAGTGAAAACGGCTATGATAAAATTTATGAATACAAGAGCGTTTGTATCACACTGACTGAACATTCACACAAATAAATCACACCGCACGTCTAGTATGTGTGTTTACACACATCAAGTGGTGCTGTGTTTGGGGAGTTGTATAAACAATGATTGTGTGTGACTGGAGAGGTGTCTTTGTAGTTGAGTACCGTTACTGCTCTTGCAGAGGACCTGAGTTCAGACCCTGGCACCAACATGGTGGCTCACAAGCATTGATTACTCTTGTTCAGTTCTGTGCCCTGCTTCTGTCCCCTGTATTGATGAATACACACGTGGTCGTGAGGGAAACTGACTTGAGCCCTGTGGCCTCCCATGTCTTATTGACAGCTATACCTGCTTTTCTTCCCTATGTTTCTTGTGGCTTCTGTATATTTATTTTTTATACAGATACATAAAAGTAAGGGAAACAACCATATATGGAATTTAAAACAAGGAAACAAAGAAAGAAAGGAACAAACAAACAAACAAACAAAGGAACAAAGAAACAAAGAAACAAAGAAACAAAGAAATAAGCTGAACACCCTCCAGGTCTGCAATGTGACCATCACACTCCAGTTGCTCTGCTTTCCGCATCATGATGGATGGTACCAGCTCAAACAATGGGTCAAAATAAACACTTCCTGTCTCTTTTTTTATTGGAATTTTATGTATTTAAATTTCAAATGTATCACCTTTCCTGGATCCCCTCTCTCCCATTCTCTCTCCTCCTGCTTCAGTGATGATGCTTTTCTTCCCACCCACTCCCATCTCAACACCCTGGCATTCCCCCACTTTGGGGAAATGAGCTTTCAGAGGACCAAGGGCTTCTCCTCCTATTGATGACAGACAATGCCATCCTCTGCTATATATGTGGCTGGAGCCGTAGGACCCTCCATGTTACTCTTCGGTTGGTGAATTAGTCTCTGGGAGCTCTGGGCGGTCTGGTTGGTTGATATTGTTGCTCTTCCTATGGGGTTGCAACCCCCTTCAGCTCCTCCAGTCCATTCTTTAACTACTCCTCCATTGGGGTCCAGGTGCTCAGTGGAATGATTAACTGTAAGCATCCTCATCTGTATCAGTCAGGCTCTGGCGGAGCCTCTCAGGAGACATCCATATTAGACTCCTGTCGACAAGCACTCCTGTCTTCATTAAGTTTTTGCTTTGTATTTTGTCATAGCAAAAACAAGAAGAATCAAAATGTGCCCTCTTCATATCAGGGCCATGTGAATTAGAGTCAGTACATCACTGAGTCCTGTAGGATTCTTTTGGCTCCATCCACAGAGCCTGGAGAGGGCATGGACCCTCAAACGGACCGGGTGTGGCCATGGTCAGCATAGACGCTTGATGATCTATTCTCTTTGTGAGAAACAAAACTTCATGTCATTGATAAATACAATCAAAGAGGATATCACATGTAGCTATCCTAGAGTCTATTTTTGTATACTTATTCTCAGCAGCCCTCGTTGGGAGTCAGGGACACTGTGAGGCACCGAGAACATCTCAGTTCTATGCACCACCTTCTGCATTCCGTGACATCATAGTCCTTGGCCCTGGAATGCAAATTCTTAGCTCAAATATTTAGCTCTTCCTTCCAGGTGTAGCTCTGTCTTGGGTCTATGACTTCTAACACGAATCAAAACCTATAGGTTTGGGAGAAAAATGGTCTCATGTTAATGGGAAATTTACCTGACATGCATGCCTTCGATATAGTTATCCAAGTGAAATTTATGGAAGGAAAGGTGTGATCAGACACCCAAAAGACAACCTAAATCCTAAATTCAAATTCTTTGAGTATTTGTCCTACTGCAGCTGTGTGTGTGTGTGTGTTTGTGTGACTACACATATTTCTATGTATGTGCATGAGGAAAACAGAGGCAGACACTGCACATCTCTTCATTCATCTTCCTCTTCTTTAGTTTTTGAGACAAAGTCAGTTTCTGAACCCAAAACTCACTGTCCCTGCCTATCATAGGCATCCCACACATCCCCTTTCCTGGTTCTCCCCTTTCCATTTCCCTCTCCCCTTGCTTCTTTGAGGATGCTCTTCCTCCCATCCACTCCCACCTCAACACCCTGGCATTCCCCACACTGGAGAACAGACCCTTCACATGAACAAGGTATTTTCCTCCTATAGATGCAGACAATGCCATCCTCTGCTATATATGTGGCTGGAGCCGTGGGACCCTCCATGTGTCCTGTCATTATCCCTCCAATCATGAGTTATGGGCTGTCATGCACGTGCTGGTAATTTCACAGAAGGCACTGCTTCCCACAAAACTATCTCCCCAGCTTGAATTTTATCCCATGTTCCTGGCATGCCTAAACAACAGCTGAGGAAGACAGGGAATGGGGAAGAATGGAAGTTTAGTTTTCTTTCTGTTTCAATTCCCTCTTCTTCTTCTTCTTCTTCTTCTTCTTCTTCTTCTTCTTCTTCTTCTTCTTCTTCTTCTTCTTCCTCCTCCTCCTCCTCCTCCTCTTCTTCTTCCTCTTCCTCTTCCTCTTCCTCTTCCTCTTCCTCTTCCTCTTCCTCTTCCTCTTCTTCTTCTTCTTCTTCTTCTTCTTCTTCTTCTTCTTCTTCTTCTTCTTCTTCTTCTTCTTCTTCTTCTTCTTTTTCTTCATCATCTCCTCCTCCTCCTCTTCTTTCTTTCTCTTCTTCCTCCTCTTCCTCTTCCTCTTCTTAATCCTCTTTTTCTTCCTCCTCCTCCTCTTCTTCTTTCTTTTTTTCTTTCTCCTTTTCTTCTTCCTCTTCCTCTTCCTCTTCTTAATCCTCTTTTTCTTCCTTCTCCTCCCCCGCCTCCTCCTCCTTCTCCCCCCCCTCTCTCTGAATCTCTCTGTCTCATTGTTGGGGATTTCCTCTTTACATTTCAAATGTTATTCCCTTTTCCAAGTTTCCAGTCCATAAGCCCCTTAACCCTTCCCCCTACCCTTCTATAAGGGAGTTCAAATCCCCACATGGCCACCCCACCCCTCCCCACATTCCCCTACACTAGGGGACAAACCA
The DNA here is from genome assembly GCF_021556685.1 of Rattus norvegicus. Classification (NCBI taxonomy): domain Eukaryota; kingdom Metazoa; phylum Chordata; class Mammalia; order Rodentia; family Muridae; genus Rattus; species Rattus norvegicus. Next base: position 72,070,357 of record NC_141555.1, read on the forward strand.
TGTCAGAAAAAATTGTTTCTCATTCTATTGTTTCTCAGCAAGGCCATCCTTTGCTCCATGCAGTTGAAATCATGAGTTAGTCCATGTACAGTCTTTCTGTTGCGGTTAGGTCCCTGGACGCTCTGGTTGGTTGTCATTGTTATTATTATGGGGTTGAAAATCCCTTCAGCTCTTTCAATCCTTTCTCTAATTCCTCCAACTGGGGTCTGGTTCTTGGTTCAGTGTTTTGCTGATGGTGTTTGTCTCTCTTTTGACATATTCTGGTTGTGTCTCTCAGGAGGGATCAATATCCAGTCATTGTCAGCCTGCACTTCTTAGCTTCATCCATCTTATCTAGTTTTGGTGTTTGTATATGTATGGGCTACATGTGGGCCAGGCTCTGGATGGCAGGTCCTTCAGTCTCTGCTATAAAGTTTGCCTCCTTATCCACTCCTATGGGTATTTTTGTTCCCCTTTTAAAGAAGGAGTGAAGCATCTGCATTTTGGTCGTCCTTTTTGAGTTTCATGTGGTCTGTGTATTGCATAATGGGTAATTCAACCTTTTTGGATAATACCTGCTTATCAATGAGTGCATATCAAGTGTGTTTTTCTGTGATTGGGTAACCTCATGCAGGATGATATTTTCCAGTTCATTCCATTTGCCTAGAATTTATTGAAGTCATTGTTTTTGATAGCTGAGTAATATTCCATTGTGCAGATGTACCACATTTCTGTATCCATTCCTCTGTTGAAGGGCATCTGATTCTTTCCAGCTCCTGGCTATTATAAATAAGGCTGCTATGATCAGCGTCAAATATATTTCTCTGTTGTATGTTGGACCATCTATTGGGTATATGTCCAAGAGAGGTATAGCTGGGTCCTCAGGTCATGGAATTTCTGACGGACCTTCAGACTGATTTTCATAAAGGATGTTCAGTCTGCAATCCCACCAACAATGGAGGAGTGTACCTCTTTCCCCACATCTTTGACAGCATCTGCTGTCACCTGAGATTTATATCTTAGCTATTCTGACTGGTGTGAGGTGGAATCTCAGATTTGTTTTGATTTGAATTTCACTGATGATTAAGGATGATGAATATTTATTTAGACGTTTTTTGGCCATTTGATAACCTTCAGCTTAGAATGTTTTGTAACTCTGTATAACCCATTTTTAATATGGTACTTTTGCTTTCTAGAATTTAATTTCTTAAGTTCATGGTATATTTTGCATATTACCCACTATCAGATATAGGATTGGTAAATATCTTTTCCCAATCTGTTGTTTGTGGTTTTGTCCTAATGACGGTGTCTTTTGCCTTATAGAAGCTTTGCTGTTTTATGAGGTCCTATTTGTCAATTCTCGATCTTAGAGCGTAAGTCATTGGTGTTTTGTTCAGGAAATTTTCTCCAGTGCCCATGTGTTCAGGACTCTTCCGAACCTTTTCTTCTATTCGTTTGAGTGTTTCTGGTTTGATGTGTAGGTCCTTGATTCACTTGTACATACGCTTTGTACATGGTCATAAAAATGGTATAATTTTCATTCTTCTACATGATGACTTCCTGTTGAACCAGCACTATTTTTGGAAAATGCTATATCACTTCCTTTGGATGGTTTTATCTCCTTCGCCAAATATCAAGTGGTAGGTGTGTGGGTTCATTTCGGGGTCTTCAATTCTATTCCACTGGTCTATCCATCTGTCTCTGTATGAATGCCATGCAGCTTTTATCACTATTGCTCTGTAATTTTGCTTGAGTTCAGGGGTGATGATTCCCCCAGAAGTTCTTTTATTGTTGAGGATAGTTTTAGCTATCCTGGCTTTTTCTTATACCAAATGAATTTACAAATTGCTCTTTTTATCTCTATTAAAGAAGTGAGTAGGAATTTTGATGAATATCGCATTGAATGTGTACATTGCTTTTGCAAAATGGTCATCTTGACTATATTAATCCTGTCAATCCATGAGCATGGAAGCTCTTTCTATCTTCTGAGTTCTTCCTCAATTTCTTTCTTCAGATACTTGATCTTCTTGTCATACAGATCATTCACCAGCTTGGTTAAACTTACACCAAGATATTTTTTATTATGTGGGACTATTGTGAAGTGTGTGATTTCATTATTTTCTTTCTCAGCCTGTTTATCCATTGAGGAGAGGGAAGAAACTGGTATGTTTGAGTTAATTGTATACCCTGACATTTTGCTGAAGTTGTTTATCAGGTAAAGAAGTTCTCTGGTGGAACTTTTGGGGTCACTTAAGTATATACTATCATATCATCTGCAAATAGTGATATTTTGATATCTTCCCTTCCAGTTTGTATCCCTTTGACCCCCTTTTGCTGTCTGCTTGCTCTGGCTATCACATGGAGTCCTGTTTTGAATAAGTAGGGAGAGAGTTTGCAGCCTTTTCTCGTCCCTGATTTTAGTGGGATTGCTTCAAGTTACTCTCCATTTAATTTGATGTTATTTAGAGGTTTACTGTATATTTCTTTAACTATGTTTAGAAATGGGCCTTCAATTCCTGATCTTTTCACAACTTTTATTCTGAAGTTTCACACCCACCTTGTCTGGGAAGGAAGACACCACACGGTCGGATTCTTTTCTACAGCCTTTCTGGCAGGACCACCTCTTTGCTGATACAGGGACCTCGAGTGGCAAAAGCGCTTGCCTTATATATACAATAGGCTGTGGCTATGCTAATTTTCCTTCAGGGATTGGCAGAGCACAAATCACCCCACTATCACCCCTGCTACTTTTCCTTCAGGGATAGGCAGAGCATGAATTCCTCATTAGCATATTACCATCCCATCGAACTGACTGCCAGGTGCAAAACACGCTCATGTGCAATACCGTTGATCACCACAGGAGCGTGCCGGGTCACCTCATTATACTACAGCCCCCCTGGCAAGGGGACAAGTCTCCGCATGCGCAATAAATTGTTTACTATCAGACGAGACTGGATGTCGGCACCATTTATGTTTTACCGAGACGCTCCCTACACTGAAGGGTTGTTGAATTTTGTCAAATGCATTCTCAGCATCTAATGAAATGATCATGTGTCTTTATCTTTGAGTTTGTTTACATGTTGGAAAACACTAATGGTTTTCTGTATATTAAAACATCTCTGCATTCTTTATCATGATGGATGATTGTTTTTTAGATTTGGTTCGCAAGAATTTTATTGAGTATTTTTGCGTCAATATTTATAAAGGAAATTGGTCTGAAGTTCTCTTTCTTTGTTGGGTCTTTGTGTGGTTTAGGTATAAGAGTAATTGTGGCTTCATAGAAGCATTTGGTAGTGCTCCATTTCAATTTTGTACACTACTTTGCACAATATTTGTATGAAGTCTTCTATGAATGTTTAATAAAATTCTGCCCTGAACCCATCTGGAACTGGGTTCTTTTTGGTTGGGAGAGCTTTAGTAACTGCTTCTATTTCTTTAGTATTTATGGGGTGTTGAGATAGTTTATTTGATCCTTATTTAACATTGCTACCTGGCATCTGTCTAGAAAATTGTCCATTACCTCCAGATTTTCCAGTTTTCTGTATATAGACTTTTATAGAGGAATCTCTTGATTTTTGGAATTTCTTCAGATTCTGTTGTTATGGATCCCTTTTCATTTCTGATTTTGTTAATTTGGATACATTCTCTGTGACCACGGGTTAGTCTGGCTAAGGGTTTATATATCTTCCTGTTTTTCTCAAAGAAACAGCTTCTGGTGTTTTTGATTCTTTCTATGGTCCTTTTTGTTTATACTTGGTTCAATTCAGCTCTGAGTTTGATTATTTCCTGCCTTCTACACCTCTTGGGTTCACTTATTTCTTTTTGTTCTAGAGCTTTTACATGTGCTGACAAGCTCCTGACATATGCTCTCTCCTTTTTCTTCTCCCAAGCACTCAGAGCTATAAGTTTTCCTCTTAGCACTGCTTTCGTTGTGTCACGTATGTTTGGGAATGTTGTATCTTCATTTTCATTAAGCCCTAAGAAGTCTGTAATTTCTTTCTTTATTTCTTATTTGACCAAGTTGTCATAGAGTAGAACATTGTTCAACATCCACGTATACGTGAGCTTTCTGTCATTATTGTTATTGTTGAAGACCAGTCTTAGTGTGTGGTCATCTGATAGAATGCATGGGATTATTTCTATCTTCCTGCATATGTTGAGGCCTGTTTAGTGACAGATTATATGGTTAATTTTGGAGAAGGTTCCATGAGGTTATGAGAAAAGTGTATATCCTTTATTTTTAGGATGGAATGTTCTACAAATATCTGTTAAATCCATTTGGTCATAATTTCTGTTAGTTTCTCTACAGCTCTGTTGAATTTCTGTTTCCATGATCTCTCCAGAGATGAGAGTTTTGTGTTGAAATCTCCTACTTTTATCATCTGTGGTGCATTGTAGTAATGTTGTTGTAGTAATGTAGTAATGTAGTAATGTGTTGCATTGTAGCTTTAGTAAGGTTTCTTTTATGAATGCAGGTGCCCTTACATTTGGAGCATAGATACATATGATTGATTGTTTATCTTGGTTGTTTTTTCCTTGGATGAATGTGAAGTCATCATCCTCTTTATCCTCCATGTCGTTCCTTATCTTTTTTAAAGACTTTTAGTAGAAAGTCAATTTTATTTGACATTAGAATCCCACTTCAGCTTGCTTCTTCAGACAATTCCCTTGGATATTTGTTTTCCAGCCATCTACTCTGAGGTAGTATCCATCTTTGTCTGTGCGGTGTGTTTCCTGCCTACAGCGAAATGCTCGATACTGTTTATGTATCCATTCTCTGAGTCTATGTCTTTTCGTTGGGGAATTGAGTCCATTGATGTTGAGTGATATTAAGGAATAATGATGGTCACTTCGTTTATTTTTCTTGTTAAAGGTTGAATTATGTTTGTTTGTCTCTGCTTTGAATTCATTACAAGGAAATTATATTCTTGCTTTCAGTATGATATATTTTCTCTCCTTTTGTTGGAGTTTTCCATCTATTATCGTTGGTAGGCCTGGATTGGCTGAAAAATATTTCATAAATTTTTTTCATGGAATATCTTGATTTTTCTGTCTATATTAATTGAATATTTTACTGGGTACAGTAACCTGGTCTGGCAATAGTGCCCTCTTAGGGTCTATTTGACATCTGTCCAGGATATTCTCAATTTCATAGTCTCTAGTGAGTAGTTTGGTGTAATTCCTATAGGTCTGACTATATATGTCACTTCACCTTTTTCCCTTACTGCTTTTAATATCCTCTCTTTGTTTTGTGCAGTTGGTGTTCTGACTATTATGTGATGGGAGGTATTTTGTCCTTGGTTTCCTGTATGTTTTGGGCCAGGAACTTTTTGTTTTCCATTATATTCTTCAGTTGTGTTGATGATTTCTATGGAATCTTCTGCCCCTTAGATTCTCTCTTCTGTCTCTTGCATTCTGTGATTCTTGAATCTATCCCTCCTTGTCTCTTCCTTTGTTTGTCTATCTCCATATTTGTCAATTTTGTGCTTCCTTTACTCTTTCTATTTCTATTATCTAGTTGTCCAATTATTTGGACATGTTTCTTGTAATTCTTTCATGGATTATTGTGTTTCCTCTCTAAGAGATTCTACTTGTTCACTTGTGTTTTGCTGCATTATTTTAAGGGGATTCTTTAGGTTTCTCTTAAATTCCTCCATCATTATCAACAACTGTGATTTTCAATCGAAATCTTGCTTTTCTGTTTAAATATCCAGTATTTTCTTTGGTGGGATAACTGGACTCTGCTGATGCCAAGTAGTTTTGGTTTCTGTTGCTTACGTTTCTATGTTTGCCCCTAGTCATTGGGTTGTCTCTGGTGTTTGCTTGTCTTGCTGCTTCTGAGAGTGACTTGAAAATGCTGTAGTCCTCTGTGTCATTACTGTTGTAGAACTGTTTTCCTGATTACTTTCAGCCATTCCTGGGAACAGGTGTTCTGATTTCCTGTGTGTAGGCTCTCCTATAGACCTTTTTCCAGCTGTAGGCACAGGCAGGAATCAAAGGTTACTGCCTCTGATTGCTCCTGTATGTCCTTGCCCTCTTAAGGGCAAAGTTCGCTCTGTGAGATACACTCTTGGGTCTGTACTGTGGGGAGGTGGGTATTCTACCCTGACTTCTCAGGATTTCCACACCCCTGAGGGTCCAGCATTCTCCCCCATGGGATTTGGGTACAGGGAACTGTTTGACCGTTTAGTGCTGTCCTGGGTGCAGAGCAGAACCATGGGTACAGGGGGCTGCCTGTTCCTATATCCCAGTGTCCAGAGTCACTGTTCAATTTCTCCTTGCACCAGGGATGTGAGCTGAGGTGCGCAGATATATCGATCTGTCCTGTGGCTTCAGGATTAATTGCGAACCTTTTTTATTGTACAAATTTAAATGTAAATATAACATTTTTGTTCTTGAGTTGATTTTCTGGAAATTTAACTGAGAGAGGCAAGGCCTTACTCTCTAAGTAGAGAGCTACATATACAAATATCGAAACTACTAATGAGAAGAAAGTTGCTTTTAAAATATTTCAAATTTAGAAAAGTATTCATTTTCTGTTTTGTCTGTGGGAAGGTGGTTTATTTGTATTTTGTTTGTTTGCTTTAATATGGAGAAATATTTACAGTACATCAAAATAAGTGTGAAATGCATAACAATAGAATCCTCTTCATTACAGCAAATTTTCTGCAAGAGCAAAGTCTACTGAGTGGTCTGTAAACAGACCTCCTGCTTCATAATTGTCAGAGCTTTAATTCTGTCCTTTGTTCTCTACACTAAGATTTTCATAAGTTTTTCATGAATGCGTGCAAATCTAATCTAATATATCTAATAAGCTAGTATACCTGACTATGTTATCTGCTCCCATGAGAAAACTTTGTATTGTTTTGCTTTTTTGTTGTTGTTGTTTGGGGAGCTGTGTTTTTCATTATTCCCAATAGAAAATTAATCTAGTGATCAATTAGTGAATAGAAACCAAAATTATGTATTGTGCTGAGAAATTCCCCAAAATAGAGTTTACACAAAGGTAAATCTAAAATGTTTGTGTGTAGACATGCGCTCATGCTCATGTCCCATGTAGCTGACAAGCATCAACACCAGATCAACTTAAGTGATTTGGGAAATTAACTTAATTCACACAGAAGAAAACTCATAGGGAATACATTTTTTTCTTCGCTGCATTTAAAAGTGACCAAATGGTGAAAAAGGATGTAAAGGAATAGTGTTACCCTGCATTGTTGTTTATACTAACATTTTAATTCATGTACAATCTCCATGTCCTCTTTCTCTATTGTGTTTCTCTGTGTCTGTGTTTCTGCATGAATATATAAGCAGACATGTGTATGTGGCATACATGTGAGTGTGTGTTCATATGTGTGTGTATGTTTGTGTGTCTTATATGGTATTTTTAAACATATGTAACATGTTTATTTATAATTTGGAAATACTGAAACTCACATTTGATATGTGGATCAATCTACTCACATACCTCTGACATTCATTATATCAGGTGAATAGAGAGAGAGCCTAACAGGATGGTGATATCTCCTTCTCTACACTTGTCAGGAAAAAGTGGTGTATCTTTTGGCAAGAAAACCCATACTTCAGCAAAGACATATACACTGCACAAAACAGGAGACAACATCTCATTTGAAGGGAAAAGTTATCAGACTGGGATAAAAATGAGTTTGCCTCATTCCAATATTTGAGGGACATGAGACTGAACTTCAGAAGATATAATGGGAAGGGAGAGGCAGAATCCCCAAGGATCCAAAGTAAGCTAAATACTGGAGATTCTCATTACACGACAGCTCAGAGATTGGTGAGGATGGTGAAAATAATGTTAAGAACTTTGCAGTCCATACACAGTCTCCATATAAGGCAACAATGTGAACAAGATGAGCAGGAGTCAGCACCACAGAGCTAACAGCTACATTAGCAGTCACATTGTGAAAAACAGAGTGTAACTATAGACAGAAGAGAAGGATGATATTTGAAAACAGACAAGGCTGTGCTGGAACTGAACAGTTTTCCATGTAAGTAACCAAGCAAGCACACAGCAGGTGCCATATGCAAAAGTGAGCAAAGAGGAATGAACTGTGTAGATACTATGTGTACAGAAATACAGGTAGTTTGGTGGAATTCTACGATTTTGAGATGAAAGAATAGGAAGGAATTTCTATCAAGCCAGGCACCATGTCTTGCTCTTAGAATACTCACATTCAAGAGACTGAGGGAGAGAAATTAGGAAATTCAGGTTAGCCTGTACTACATATCCAGACAATACATCTTTTATTCTTGTTTTCTTTATTCAAATCAATAGTCCGATTGATAGAATATCATGAACAATATTAAGAAAACAGAAATTTAATGCCTACACAGTGATACTCCTGCTAAGAAAACATATTCTATAAAGAGACAGGAACTATTAAGTTACAAATGCCAGCTGTCATATTGAAGGTTCTGGCATGAAGGGGTCTGGTGTTGTTTGGTTGATCCTTCTTCACTTTCATGGCTCACTGTAGACATCTTAAAAATCTTCTCTGACGACTTCGTTACTGTCCAGACATCGATATGTACCTTGCCTTTAATTCTATGTATTAAAACAAATAATCATTTTTTTATCAAATGATTATTTGATTTTACCTTATCTTCAAAAATAATGAGTCTTGAGGAAATGATACGTTTATTGTGTGGGTTTGAATATCCATAATTGCAATCAGAGTATAATCGGGGCCCAATACACACACACAGGGTGGTTGGAGAGACTATACGTGTGTCATCAGGAAAGCATAGAGATGAATGGATTGATCAGTTTTTCTGTATAACATTCATAACTAGTTAATGATAAGAATGGGTAAAAATCGAGATACACTCAAAGTTTTCTTTTCCTTCGTTTGAATGTTTGCTTATACAGCATGTGAAACTGAACTTAAACCCAAGGTAAATCTTCTGCCTGACCTTCATTAGTGCCAGGACTTTATGTTTCCACCTTCAATTTAAGTATTTGGACACTTGGCTCAATGCTTAGCACACTTTGAAAAATCCCCTGGTGTTAAGAGAGAAAGTATTAACTATGAAATTATGTGACAAAAAGACTTTTCTAAGCTTTGATTTTTGTGACTGCAGAGAAAGACTTTGACTCTGATGTAACTGAGACTCTAAAATACTAATAAATTAATATCTCTCATCTGCAAGAATCCTATTAATTGCATTCTGCTCTGTCTCCCAGGACATGAGTGTCAATTGTGTCAATTGCACTTTGTGGCAGGAAAAGGGCTTGTCTGTCAAATGCTTTGCAATTGCCAAGAACTGTGAGGTCCCTGGAGAATGCTTCCTCTGTTCACCCTCATTCTGCTCTCATAGCCTTTGCTATCTGCACCCGTCCATCTCTACACACCCCCATGTACTTCTTTCTGGTGAACTTATGTATCCTGGAAATTGGATACACTGGCTCTGTCATACCCAAGATATGGAGAGCCATGTAAGTGAGATCTGAGGAATCTCTCAGGAGGGATGTGCCACACAGATGTTTTTCTTCACACTTTTTGGTATAACTGAATGCTGTCTTGGCAGCCATGGCCTTTGGCCACTGTATGGCCCTGCTTCACTATGCAACCTAAATGAGTCGTGAGGTATGTGCCCATTTGGCAATTTTTTCATGGGCAATAGGTTGCCTTGTAGGGTTGGGACATAACTACTTGAGACCCAAATCTAACCACCCACAAGGAGTTTATAAATTCTTGGTCATCTTCCATACCACACTGACATCCATGCTGAACCCCATCATCTATAGCTTAATGAACCAAGAAGTCAAGGTAGCACTGAGAAGAACTCTTGGTCAGAAGAAAGTTCTGATAATAAATAGGTAATTAAGGATCCCAAAGTGCTATTTCAAAAAGGTGCAAAGTCTGTGAAAGAACGAAAACAAAATCACTGTGCTCTTTCTTGATGTCTTGAAACAAACTTTAAGACACATAACTTTATTTTAGTGTATTCCCTATATTCCCCACCATGTTTAATTGCAAACAATTGTAAAGTTTGCCTGCTACTAAATTACTTAAGTAGATAAGTCCAGTAAATAAAGGTTTTCATCTGGGCAGAGTTTAAACTACATGCTAATGTCTCATGGGCCCTGAAAATTCTCTGTGTCCATTCTTAGCTATTTAGAAATCTTCCAGAAATTGTTTGTAAATGATCTCAGCTCGTTATGCTACAATTCCATATTCCTCAGTACATGTAAATGCATTGCTTTGGACTGGAACTGCTAAGTAGTTCTCAGGACAGTGAATTGTTAGCCTCTGCTTTGTGTACCATTTGGTCAGTCCATACTTCATTTCTGGGCACCCAGGGCCTATGATTTTGGAGCAGGAATAGTCTTTCCTACACTGTTTGATTTCTATAGGGTGGTGGAAAAGAATTGCAGCCAGGTGATTCTCAACATTAATATCATAGTTTCAGAAACACTCACACACACACACACACACACACACACACACACACGTACAAACACACACACACACACACAAACACACATGCATGAATGCACACATTATACAGGAATTGAAGTGGGTTTACAAGTGACAGAATACAAATATAAAAGTCAGCTAGTGTCAGATAATTAGATTCAGGTTGCTATTCAACAAGAAAATAAAATAACAAAATTAGAAACTTGAGTCTTTATGAGTATAATGAAACAAAATAAAATTCTGTTTAAGTGTGCTGAAAATATGGAAGACAATTAAAAAATTACCATGACACTAAAACTACAGTATTGTTTTAGGCATGAGTCACCCAAACAAAAAGACAATAATTATATTCTCCTCGGACTCATTGTTCTGAAAGATTGTTATTATGATTTGGTCAACCTACTGTGTTACTTGTAACATTTTTTTTTCAATTTTCTGATTTTTTGAGAATTAGTCATTATATTGATTAAAGTATATAAAATTCAGAAATTTGTTTACAATATAAAACCATACTGTTCCCTATCGTTTAAATCTATAACAGTGTGCCGCCTCTGAACAAACCTCATTCTACAGAGGCAATACTGGCGCACTAGGGAGACCAGGAGCAAGAGTCCAGCTAGGATTCCCATACCTGCCCACTCCCTCAGATGATTCATAGCAGCCTCAAACCAAGATGACAATCCTGGAGCCAGTCTATCATCTGCACGTGTGGAGTTCACTGTCATGATGGCTACATGTAGCTGATCCAAAAGGAATTGAATTCTCCTGTCCAATTGCCTACAAGAACACTTGACAACTTTTTAGACAAATTAGAAGAGTGGGCATAAAAGTCATGATGTATCAGCATAAGTCTCAGGAGCACCAATAGTATCCCCCATGGGGGTTCCATTTGGACCAGCATTTGGGTCACACCAAGAAGTGTCAGCAACAGCAGGATCTTCATTCTTTTTGCACCTCCTGGTCAATCCTTTAGGGACCCACAACATATCCTTCCAGTCCTGAGGAAGCACAAAAACAGACCCTCTTGCCAATGCCAACAAGGGCCCATGCCATAAACCAATGATCACATCTTTCCGTTTCTCATAACCTTTCAATGTGCACTCCCAAAACTGATGTCGGTAAGCGGCAGAAAGGCCATCAACATCCAAAATTAAAAAAATGAAGAGTAAAATAGGGCGAAGGATATCTGTACCTTGGGGGTTCTACCCTGGCCTATTCCCCCTTTTTGTTTAATTACACATTCTTTCAAGGTACTATGTGCTTGATCAACAATACCTTGACGTTGTGATTATAAAGCAAGCCACGGCTCAACTGCACATCCATCTGTTTATAAAAGGATTTGAAAGATTTGGCAGTTTATGCTGGGTCATTATCAGTTTTTAAGTGTTGAGGCTTTCCCCAAGCAGCACAGGCTTATAGGCAGTGTCCAATATCATTGCATGCATTTTGTCCACTCATAGGGGTAGCATGAATGACTCCTCAAAAAGTATCCACAGAAACATGAATGTATTTAAGAGTCCCAAATCCAGATATGTGAGTTACATCCATTTGCCAAATCTTTAGGGGCAATAGGCCTCGAGGATTAACCCCTACACTAGGTTCATGGTGAAAAGTGATACACTGTTGACATCCTAAATCTATCTGTCAAGCATCTGCTCAAGACAGATGAAACTTCTGCTCTAAGGTCTTAGTAGGCACATGAAATTGTTGATGAAACTGTCGGTCTTGATCCAATGATGTGCTTAAGAAGATGAACTCCATTCGGGTACATCTATCCACAAGATCATTTCACTCACAGAGAGGAGCAGGCAAAACTTTATGAGCTCTAATATGTTGGACAAAAAACTTGTGACCTCTTTTCCAGATCAATTCCTGAAGTTCCATCAGCAGCTGGCATACTGTGATGCTAATTTTAATAGGGCCATCCACTTCTAATATCTTAACTGCATTAACAAATACGTTGAATCAGAGAGCAAATTAAAGGCAAAGGAACAATTTTGAGTTCAATTATTTGTGGAGAGCCGGGTTGATATTGACATAAAATTGGCTCTTGATTGTTAATCACATAAGCTCCACAGCCATTTTTGGATCCATCTGTAAAAAATGTATGGCGCCCCCTGTATAGGAACACTGGAGGTAACCATAGAAAGATCATGGGATGTTCTTTAAAGAAGGATAGCAAAGAGTGTTTTTGCATAATGATTATCTCTCCATGGAATCCGCAGCATAATATAGCCCAATCATCCACAGTGCCACACAAGATCTTCATTTGCTGACCTGTATAGGGCACTATGATCGAGGTTGGGGAAACACCAAAAAATTGTATGCACTGCTGGATCCCATTCAGGGCTAATCATGCAACTGCTGTAGGATAACACTCTACTGATCTAGCTGGAGAAGCCTTGGGATTAACACAAAGCAGAGGGCCATCTTGCCACAACAATCCTGTGGGCTGCATGTAGATGTCTGGAATGCATACCACAATGTCTGCACCCTCCTTCCATCGATGTAAAATTGTGCCTTGTAATACTTTTTCAACCTTCTTTAAAACTTCCCTTGCTTCATCAGTCAATTGTCTAGGAGAACCCAAGGCCGAATTCCCAACTACAGTATTATACAATGGTTTTAATTAATAATTTGGTAATTTTAAATAACATCTGACTCAATTAATATTGCCTAGTATTTTTTGAAAATCATTAAGAGTCTTAAGATTACTTTTCTCTATTCAACCTTCTGTGGGATAATGGTATAAGGACTTACTTTTGCTCTTAAATAATTTACAAGATTTCTCTTTTGTACCTTTTCCGGGGCAATAATCAATCCCCTACTTTCTAGCAAATTAACTAAATTTCCATATGCTAAATCTAAAATCTCTTCATTCTTTGCAGTTAAAAGTATATCATCCATAAAATGGATGCATTTCAGCCGAGGAAACCTCGGTCTTATTGGGGCAATGGCATTGCCCCAAAAAAGTTGACACATAGATGGGCTATTGGCCATACCCTGTGGTAAAACTACATTCATATCATTGCTCAGGTTCTTCATGAATGAATGATGGAAGAGTAAAAACAAATCTTTCACTATCCCTTGGACAAAGAGGTATGGAGAAAAAGCAATCTTTTATATCAATCACTACAACAGGCCAACAGTCTGGCAGAGAGGATAAAAGAGGAATCCCTCATTGCACTGAGCCCATGATTTGCATCTGTTGATTAATAACTCATAAATCATGCAACAGTCTCCATTTCCCTGACTTCTTTTTAATCACACATATTGATGTATTCCAAGGTAATACTGGTGGTTTTATATGCTTTGTAGCCAGCTTTAGCTGTGGCAAGTTTCTCAGAAGAAAGCAGCCACTGAGGAACCCAAACCGGCTCCTCTGTTTTCCAGTGAATGGGAACCCTTCCTCAGCGGACCCTAGGAAAAACCCAGGCCTGATTCCTGTCTCTCTTTTGGGCAGTTATAGGGCTAGTCCTACCCTGCATGTGTTTCCCTATTCCTTTACTGGGAAAATAGCACACATGATTCATAATCTTTAGGGAAGTTTCAGAATACTCAGTGGTGAAATTGAAACCCATATCTTTCAGCAAATCTCTCCCTGAAAGGGAAATGGGCAAATCCAACCCATAGGGTTGCATAACTCCTGAATGCCCTTCCTATTCTCTCCAATTCAATTGTCTTGCACTCATATTAGGAGCTCTTGCATAATGGAGACCTTGTAATGTTTGACATGAGGCCTGTACTGGTCATCCAGAGGGTCAATCTTTCTTAGCTATTATACTTCTATTGGCCCTGTATCCAAAAGTCCTATGATCCTTTTACCATCTACCCTTAGCTCCATTACTGGGCATTGGTTTAAACCCAAGGCCAAAAATGTAAGGTCAGAACCTGTGGAAACAAAGCCATTCTCTCCCCTCTCTCTAGACTGGGCTACAACTCTTCCATGAAGCCTAGGCAAAAGTAATAGTTGGGCTATTCTTTCCCCAGGGCAAATGGCAGTAATCCCTTTCGTTGATTCTACCATGATCTTGACTACCACGGTATAATCTGGGTCGATAACTCTGGATGGAGATGTAGTCCTTTTAAATCTGTAGCTGATCTCCCTATAAGTAACCCTAATGTGCCATGTTCAAGGGGTCCTTTAAATTCAGTTTCTATCAATTGGACCCCTATCCAAGGAGTTAGTACGAGTCTGGTTGGTGGAGAAGAGGTCCAATCCTGTGGAGCCCTTAGTGACTCTCCTTGGCCTCTCGGATGGCGAAGGGACGGCCATCTCTTGTGACTCTGTCCTACATCCTGATTCTCGACTGCCCCATATATATGTGGGCCCTGGGGTCGTGGACCCGGCTATCCATTTTTTTGACATGGTCCACCAAAACCCGAGCTAAGAGGCTGACCATTGATATCTTTTACCAAGTAGCACTCATGAGCCCAATGGTTCCCCTTTTTGCACTTGGGGCACAGCCCTTGTTGCCTTGGGGGTTGGCAACTTCCTATACTGAATAGACTTCTCCTATCTGGACATTGCCATTTTATGTGGCTCTGTTGACCACACTTAACACACACTACTGAGCTTCCTCCTTTTCTCTGCATCATCTGCATAAGTGCAGCTCCAAGTCCAGCATTAATCACAGGTCCCCCTATTTCTCTACATACCTTCATCCAAGCTTCAAGTCCCTTATTCTTGTAAGGAGTAATAGCGGCTCAACATTCCTTTGTGACTGTTCATAGGCCAACTGTTTAATCAGGGGCATAGCAGTATCGGGGTCGCCAAAGACGCTCCCAGCTGCTTCCACTAATCGGGCTACAAAGTCAGAGAATGGCTCCATAGGTCCTTGAAGGATCTTGATGAGGTTTCCACTCACTTCTCCCTTATGAGGTAAGGATTTCCATGCCTTTGTTGCAACTTCATTAATCTGCTGGTAAACCTGTCCTGGATACCCTGTCTGAGTATTGCCAAATCGTCCCTGACCCAGCAGCATATCTCTATCCCAGTCAGCCTGGCCGCCCACCCCCTCGCTACCAAGTTAGCGGCAGCGTGTTCATTGGTAAACTCAATAAGAAAAGCTCTCCAGTCTAAATACTGTCCTAGACTAAGACAGGCCCAAGCAAGTTTAATCCAATCACTAGGAGTCATGCAAAATCTGTGTAAGACCTCAACCTGAGGTATGGTAAATGTAGCCATAAAGCCATACGTCCTACTGATTCCATCAGGGACTTGATCACCTTAAAGTCTAAAGGCTCATGATACCTTTGTTGATTAGCATCCACATAAACAAGATAGGCCAGATGCAGTTCTGTGCGGCTTCCACACTTCTTGGCAAAATGTACTACCAGTTTGTCCCACGCCCAATGTCTTGCCAGCAAGAACGACGTGCAGCAACAGGATTCTTCTGCGAACAAGCCTTTACTGTACAGCTCTCTTGAACAGGGACAGGGAGACCTCAAGCAGCAAGAATGCTCGCCTTATATAGACAGCAGCTGAGGCTATGCTAAGTGTTCTTCAGGGGTTGGTGGAGCATGAATTATCTCATTAGCATGGTGCTGCTCCCTCATTAGCATATTATCAGCCAACTGATGCCAGGTGCAAAGCCTGCACATGCGCAGCACTGTTGTTCACCACAGGAGGGTGCCCTGCACCCAAAACTCTACTCCCTTCCTCTACAACATTGCAGGGAGGAGGAGCTGAGAGGAACCACCCAGGAAGTTCCTCCACCATTTTAGGCTTTTTCCTTTTCTTCTTCTGAATATGTTTCGTCTGTTTCTTCCTCTTTATCTGTCTTTTCTGAGTCTGTCTCCTTTGTGCTTCCCTGCTTTTCTGACCTCTCCTCTTGAAGCATTTCTTGGGCAGCTTGCCCCTTCAATATAGTTGCCTGACAACATTTTTGATCCTCAAGACAACTACACACTAAGTGCCACACTGGATGGACCCCACGTCTTAGAGTCCCCTGTTCCCATGCAAAATCAAGGTCTTTCCCTAATTTTTCCCAACTTGCCACAGTAAGATTACCAGAGACTGTGAACCAGGGGGCAATGACATCGTATTCACTCAAAAATCTCTCTATGGTGCTCCTTTTTATTTTTAGTTTCTTACGCTCAAACAGCTCTTGAAGAGCCAGAAAAATTGGATGAGACTGTGAGGTCCCCATGACAAAACCTTTCTACACTGCTAAGGCTAGATTCACCGAGCATCTTCCTACTTTCGGTTCGCTGCTATCAAGAACATTCTTGTTAACTACCTTGAGAATTTATAGCTCCTCTTTTCCCACGGTCCTCATGGCCCCACCTTACCTTGGGAACTTTCCAGTGCCATCCTCACTGCAAGAAGTTCTGATCTCAGGAGGTCCCTGTACAAACCACAACTTGTCGTGCCCAACTTTGTTCAGCGACGAAGACATGAATAGTGAGATCTTCTTCATGCAGTTTTACTCATGACCCTTGATACAATCTTCTGCCCCCATGAAATCCCCCACCACACTTAAAAGCTAGTGCTGGCCAATCCTAGCAAGCCAGGTGTGTCATGCAGATAGGCTGTCACTATGCGGAAGCCAGCAGGCGAGGCAGGCATAGCCAAATAAGGACTAGTTTACTACAAGGAGAGCTCACCATTGGGAGGATGGAAGGCAGAAATCAGCGCCAACTTTGAGGCCTGGCATGTCGCAGCTGCCTACAGTCGCTTTTCAAGGAATTTACAATAAGAAATGGAAATACAATATTCATTAAATTAAAGGTCTGTAGGGAAAATACTAGACTTTGGGAAACAGAAAAAACCTAGAAAATTGAACTGTATGTCACAGGAAAAAACCTGTGACATACAGAATAAAAATATTCTCTAGAAGAATCTACTACACTCCATGATCCTAAATCTTTTCTACCCATGCCATGCCCCTGTCTAAATTTCTCCATTCAGAACATATAACCACTAGTGAAGCAGAGAGAAGTCTCTAGCTTTTGAGAAATGGAGTACGTAAAGTTTTCCACTGTGTCACAGGAGACTCTCCTGGTAAAGGCACTCTCGAATCTGGTCAATGTAAGGAAAGCTGTTCAGCAGGTAGGGTATGGCAGCGGTCAGTGACATGATCATTAGGCCATGCCTGAAAAATCTCTTGTAACCTGGAGAGTCCTAGCCTCTTCTGTGATGTCACAAGTGTTGTCATGACAGCACCTGCCTCTCAGATATTCCTTCAGTACCTCTAGGGTTTACCAATTGGCCTCTATTTCAGAGTAAACAGCCATTTGGGAGTGAGAAGAAAGAGGGTAAAGAGTACAGTGACGGGGAGAAAGAAGTTGGCCTTCTGTCTTTGTATAAAAAAGAGAGAAACACTTGGTCCATTGGAAAGCTCAGTGAGCCCTGTTTAGGGGTTGAGTGGGTTTGCTGAAGAGATAGCCTTTACCTGAGCCTTCAACATATGGGAATCAGGAACTGAGAGCTTCCCAGATGCATCTGAACATCCCTGCTTGTTATGGTTCCTTGAAGTCGGAGAGTTTATATCATTAATTTCTTTATTCCAAAAGCCAGGTGTTGGAAAGGGCCTAGTTGATTCCTGAGAGCTCATGGCTTTTATAATTTTTCCCAGAAATAAAGGTCCTAAGGAATAAGGAAAAGACAAGTATTGTGTCCTCAGCTCAGTGTAAACTCCTCCGTGCTTTGGATTCCTATAGTGCAGTTTGGGTCTGACACTGATATCTGGGAGAGAGAAGTGCTTCTATTTGAGACTTCATCATCTCAGTCTTTCCACTTGTATTACTATGACTACCATTCCCTGACAGTGACCCTTTAGATTTCTGAGTCAATAGATGTGATTAGCTGGCAGTTAACTTTTCTTTTTTTCTCTCATTTTTTTTTATTTTTTAGCAATATTTATTGCTTTTTCTAATTGGATATTTTTATATTTACATTTCAAATATTATTTCCTTTCCCAGGTTCCTGTCCATGAGATCCTTAAACAGTCCCACTAACCTTCTTCTATAACCCCAGTTACTGCACCTTGACATTCCCTTGAACTGGGAGGCAAACCTAGTGAGGAGCAAGGGCTTCTCCTTCCATTGAGGCTCAACCAGGCCATCCTCTTCTACCTATGGAGTTGGAGACAAAGGCCTGTCCATACACAGTCTTTGAATATTGGTTTAGTACCAGAAAGTTCTGCTTAGATGAATTGTTGTTCTTATGGGGTTGAAAGTCCATTCAGCTCTTGTAATCTTTTCTAAACATCTACAAACATGAGGTCCATTTTCAGTTCTCTGGTTTGCCACTAGCATTCACTTCTGTATTTGACATGCTCTAGCTGTGTCTTTCATGAAAGATCTATATCCAGTTCCTGGCAGCATGCTCTTCTTAGCCTCAACAATCCTATCTAGTTTTGGTGACATATATATATATATATATATATATATATATATATATATATATATATATATATATATATATATATATGCTTTTGGTGGCTCCTTCTACTAAGAACTTTGATGGAATATTTACTTGGATTCTGTGTAACTAGGTCAAGAATATAGGATCCACAAATGACAATGCCAAATAGACTCCCTCCTTTTCTTATAACCAATGGAAGTTGAGGTTTCACTGGACCTCAAGCCATTCTTTTTGCTGACCATCACCCAGAAACTGATGTTTGTCCTGAAGAAAGAATCATGGTAAAACATCCAAAAACCTCAAGTCTTTCCCTGGGAACACAGGAAGGTCGATATTAGAGAACTGGTATCTAATAGAACTACAGAAGCATATTCTATACTCCATGTTGTCCTTTGCTTAACTGATATCTGCTACTTTATGGATAAAATGAGGATATGGGAGTTTATCATTTGAAGGAGGCACACAATATTTACACTGTTAAATTCGCTCTATAGCTGGGCACCGTTTGTATCCATATTTATTGCAAAAAATGGAATTGGAAGAATGAAATTTTTTAGTACACATGCAGGAACATATAAAATGTCCCCTGTGAATGAATGTACAATCAGAAAGTGTAGCACAATATTCACTCAATTAAAGGTCTGTAGGGAAATTACTGGCACGTGGGAAAATGAGAACATCTAGGGAATTGAACTTTATGTCATAGGATTGGACCTGGGAATAACATGAATCTTCAGAAGAATCTCCTCCTCTCCATGTTCCTAGATCTTTTCTACCCATGCCAAGCCCCTGACTAACTTTCTCCATTCAGAGCATGTAACCACTAATGAAGCAGAGAGAATTCTCTAGCTTTAGAGAGATGTAGTAAGTAAAGGTTTCCACTGTGTGACAGGAGACATCCTGGAAAGGGAACCCTTGAATCTGGTCAATGTAAGGAAATCTGTTCAGTAGGTAGGTCATGGCAGTTCTCAGTGACATCATCATTAGGCCCTCCCTGAAAAATCTATTGTATCTTGGAGAGCCCTAGCTTCTGTGATGTCACAGTGTTGTCGTGACTGCAACTGCCTCTCCGATATTCCTTCCGTATAACTATGGTTTACTAATTGGCCACTAATTCAGAGTAAAGAGATATTTGGGAGGGAGAACAAATAGGATGAAGAGATCAGAGATGGGGAGAAGAAGCTGGACATCTGTCTTGGCATAAAAGAAAAGAAGAAATAATGTGGTTCTTGGAAAAATACCCTGGGCAGATGGTTTTAGTTCTTTTGTTCTCTAGGTTCACCGAGCTCTTGGAGAAGTTGCTGAACATCATAAAAACCTTTGGGCAAACGGTAAAGTTTCTAGATACCTCTTTTTAGATTTCAATTGTCCTGTGTTTCCCAGTAAGAGTGCTGGAGCCAGATTGATTTTTAGATGCTTTAGAAGACATGGAATTTTTCTGATATACTTGGGCTAATGTTACAAGGTCTAAATGATTTTTTTTTCGATGTGGACTATCCCTCAGACCTTTGGAAATAAAAAAAAAAGATTTTGTATTTTTGAAGTCTAATTCATAATGACAAATCACCTTGAGCATGGAGAACACTTTCTGGAGCCCTAGAGAGGGGTGAAGAAATTCCCTGAAACCCTAGGGCAGATAGTGAACATGCCGTTTTGGTAGAAGGAGGAGTTACTTGAGCATCTTGGGACAGTATGGAATGTCCAGCATGACCTTGTAAAGATTGTCAGCTTTCCACAATTCCATCATCATTTTTGGAAAATCCCAGGCCCTTTGGAAAGATGGAGAAGGTGTGGGACTCACCTGAGGAGTAGTTGTAGGTTTTGGTGTCTCTTTGGCAGCAGAAGATGGCACAAGATCCCTATTAGTAGAAGGGGGAAGGTTGAAAATGTCTTCCTTAGAGGAGAAATTTCTCAAGACTCCATCAGAAGGATCAAATCTTAACCCTGTGTTTCTAGAAACTGGATTCCTGTGGTCCACTTTGGTAGAGGGAGAATGTCGACTATTTTTCTCCAGAATGGACATGTGAAATAAATCTACTTGGGTAAATGGGGATAGTTGTAAAGCATGATGTTCAGATGCAGTAGATCCTAAGAAATCCTTCTCAGATGAGGAAGGTCTTAATGTACCCTGTATATGTGTAGAAATCCTGACTGTGATGTCAGAAACGGGAGTAGGTATTAGAGTTTCCTCTGAAGATGTGACCTCTCCTAGAGCATCATGGACTTATGTGAAAGGTCTGGGAGCCTCATGAGCAGATAAGGATGTTTCTAGATATCGTTGTGTAATTGTGCAAGTTCCAAGAAAAATGTTTTCTGTTGGAGAAGTGAAAACAGATTTTCATATAGAAGTGTCAGGTTCCCTAGCCTGCTTGATAGGTAAAACAGGTACAAAGGATCCTTCAGAAGATAAGGTAAAATCCAGAGCCTTTGAGGTATTTGGCAGATGTTGTGGGTCTGCTTGTGGGTACACAGAACGAATGGAATCCCTTTGTGCATATTTGGAAGGGTGTGTAGCATCTTCTGTATTTGGGGAAGATGGCTGATCTTGAGGAGATAAGGAAGATCCCATAGCCCCCTGTGAAATCTGCGGAGGTCATATGCATTCTTTTGCACAAATGGTATCCAAGGAATCCCTTTCTTCAGATATCGAGGATGCTACAGACAATGGTGTTTGCATATCATGTTCTACCACTCCTCTTTCAAATATGGACCCATAATTTTCTCTACAGATGGAACATGTCCAAGAATACCTTTTGTATATGTGTAACATCACAAGCTGTTTCTAAAGATGTGACTGTTGGTAGAACGTCTTTAGTAGATGTTTCTCATCCCACAGTCTCTTTATGAGATAGAGTACTACTCAGGGAATCCTGCTAAGTTTTTGGAAATTCTAGCATCTCTGATGTACATGTGGAAAATTTTGGAGCCTCTCCTTTTGGACAGAATGACCTAGAGTCACCTGGGTAGGAAGTGAATATTTTCCCTTCTCTGCACATTGTATATATATGCAGTTTACATGGCTCATTGACTGTGTGTTTTGATAAACTTGGCTCTTTTGGGCCTGAGGACAAGTCAGGGGCATCCTTTTCAGTGGTAGATGATATTTGAATAATTCTCTGTTGTATAGGGACATTGGAAGCACTGGGGGAGATGGTGAGGGTAGTAGATCACATTTTTCATGTCCAGAGCGCACAAGAGTTCCCTAGGTGGACTCAGAAATTTCTACCACATCTTGCATGGGTGGGGAACTCTCAGGAACACCTTCTGAAGCTGGCAATGGTCCTTGATCTAATGGTGTACATGCAGAAAGTTTTTTCTCTGTTTGGTCTGTTTCGTGTGTTATGAGGTTCACTTGGGGATTGGTGACTGTATTTTGTCCCCATTGGACCATAAGTGATTTTTTTAAGCCAATTTTTAATAGTATAGGACTTTGAAGATCCTCTTGGTTTAATAGGGAATTTCTGAAATCCCCTTTGTCAGCAGAATCAGTTTTGAAACTCATTTTACCCGAAGCATATTTCATAAGGTACTTTGGTGGAGATGGGGGACATCTTTGACTGACTTTGTGTGTGGACATAGCTCTCTTTCAAGCTTTGGCAGCTGGCGAACGTATTAAGTCTGAAGAGGGGGCAGGACTTCATTCATTTGTGGAATATGAGAAATCACTGAGATTAGCTTTGAGAGAAGAAGTTTTGCATCCCTATTTGTCTGATGCAGACTGTTGAACTTCCCCTTGGCCAGAGGGGTCTTTTCCAACACACTTTGGAGGAGAAATGTAAAGATTAGAGACATCCAGGGAAGGGAATGAACATTTGAAACTCCTTTGGAAACTCTGTGGGACAGAGAGCTGATCACCCAGAAGAGTGGGCAATACTGAGACCTCAGGGAAGCAGAGACTGCCACTTCTGCCCACCTGTGCCCACATCCCTAGCCCAAGAGGAAACTGCATTGTGCCTCTGGAGACATGTATATAGGAGCAGTCAAGCTGCAGGAGCCCTGCAGTCCAAACTGCACCTGGATCTGAATTGGTCCTAAATGCATCCTACACCCATTTCTCGTGTGGGGTGGGGAAGACTTAAACCATCAGAGGGATGGAAACCCCTGAGAACTCTGCTCACATTCCTGACTCAAGAAAAAAAATACCTAGGTCCATCTGGGACTACTGTGCATAGGGACCTAGGAGCAGTAGGGGCAGGACCTTTCTGCTTGCGGCTCTTTTGAAAAGTGGAAAGTCAGCCCGAGGAGTGACTTCAGGCCTGATACCAGAGGTGAAACAAACTTTTCTGCTCAAAGTGTCCTGCTGATGGACTCAGGAAAGGCAAAGGCAGAATTTTCATTGGGACCGGGCGTTTCTAGTTTCTAGTTTGCACCTGAATCTCGCTGATCCTGGTCCAGAACTCCCTGCTCCTAGATGCTGTGGGAGAGAGAGCTGATCACCCAGGAGTGTAGACTAAACTGAGAGTACAGGGCAGGAGAGACTGACACTTTTGCCCACCATTGCCCAAATCTCTGGCCGAAGAGGAAACTGCATAGCTCCTCTGGACACAGGAATATAGGAGGAGTAAAGCTGCAGGACCACTATGTTCCAGACTGTGCCTGAATCTGAACAGAACTGGTCAAAGAGCTCCCTGCACCCAAATGCTGAGGGTGGGGGAACTAGAACTTCAGAGGAGCAGACACTCCTCGGAAACCAGAGGATACTATTCTCTGCACAGATTCCTGACTCAACAGGAAAACACTTTGTGCCATCTGTGCAAACCCCCCACAGAGGAACGTAGGAGAAGTATTTGCAGGTCCTGCTGGTTCCTACCCACAGGGACAGCTGAAAGCCAGTGGACAGGAGAAACTATATGCCTGAGAGCAGAATACTCTTTTCCCATAACTGGTTAAAAGAAAACAGTAAAACACATCTACAGCAGTCCTGACAAACGGATCTACAGGAAGGTCAAACCACTGTCAGAAAGAGTAAGAGAAGCTAACTCCAGAGACAACCTGATAACCAGAGAAAAGCACAGGAATGCAAGCAACAGAAATCAAGAATACTTGAGCTCATCAGAGCCCAATTTTCTCACTAAAGCAAACACTGGATATCCAAACACACCAGAAAAGGAATATCTAGATGTAAGTTAACATTTTATGATGACAATCAAAGATGATAAGAAGGACATAAATAAATCCTTTTAGAAAATACAGGAAGAGACAAGGAGCTGTAGATACAAGCTTCACCAACAGAATACAAGAGATGGAAGAGAGAATCTCAGGAGCAGAAGATTCCATAGAAATCATTGACTCAACTGTCAAAGATAATGTAAAGCGGAAAAAGCTACTGGTCCAAAACATACAGGAAATCCAGGACTCAATGAGAAGATCAAACCTAAGGATAATAGGTATAGAAGAGAGTGAAGACTCCCAGCTCAAAGAACCAGTAAATATCTTCAACAAAATCATAGAAGAAAACTTCCCTAACCTAAAAAAAGAGATACCCATAGACATACAAGAAGCCTACAGAACTCCAAATAGATTGGACCAGAAAAGAAACACCTCCCGTCACATAATTGTCAAAACACCAAACGCACAAAATAAAGAAAGAATATTAAAAGCAGTAAGGGAAAAAGGTCAAGTAACATATAAAGGGAGACCTATCAGAATCACACCAGACTTCTCGCCAGAAACTATGAAGGCCAGAAGATCCTGGACTGATGTCATACAGACCCTAAGAGAACACAAATGCCAGCCCAGGTTACTGTATCCAGCAAAACTCTCAATTAACATTGATGGAGAAACCAAGATATTCCATGACAAAACCAAATTTACACAATATCTTTCTACAAATCCAGCACTACAAAGGATAATAAATGGTAAAGCCCAACATAAGGAGGCAAGCTATACCCTAGAAGAAGCAAGAAACTAATCGTTTTGGCAACAAAACAAAGAGAATGAAAGCACACAAACATAACCTCACATCCAAATATGAATATAACGGGAAGCAATAATCACTATTCCTTAATATCTCTCAATATCAATGGCCTCAACTCCCCAATAAAAAGACATAGATTAACAAACTGGATATGCAACGAGGACCCTGCATTCTGCTGCCTACAGGAAACACAACTCAGAGACAAAGACAGACACTACCTCAGAGTGAAAGGCTGGAAAACAACTTTCCAAGCAAATGGTCAGAAGAAGCAAGCTGGAGTAGCCATTCTACTATCAAATAAAATCAATTTCCAACTAAAAGTCATCAAAAAAGATAAGGAAGGACACTTCATATTCATCAAAGGAAAAATCAACGAAGATGAACTCTCAATCCTAAATATCTATGCCCCAAATACAAGGGCACCTACATACGTAAAAGAAACCTTACTAAAGCTCAAAACACACATTGCACCTCACACAATAATAGTGGGAGATTTCAACACCCCACTCTCATCAATGGACAGATCATGGAAACAGAAATTAAACAGTGATGTAGACAGACTAAGAGAAGTCATGAGCCAAATGGACTTAACGGATATTTATAGAACATTCTATCCTAAAGCAAAAGGATATACCTTCTTCTCAGCTCCTCATGGTACTTTCTCCAAAATTGACCATATAATTGGTCAAAAAACGGGCCTCAACAGGTACAGAAAGATAGAAATAATCCCATGCGTGCTATCGGACCACCACAGCCTAAAACTGGTCTTCAATAACAATAAGGGAAGAATGCCCACATATACGTGGAAATTGAACAATGCTCTACTCAATGATAACCTGGTCAAGGAAGAAATAAAGAAAGAAATTAAAAACTTTTTAGAATTTAATGAAAATGAAGATACAACATACTCAAACTTATGGGACACAATGAAAGCTGTGCTAAGAGGAAAACTCATAGCGCAGAGTGCCTGCAGAAAGAAACAGGAAAGAGCATATGTCAGCAGCTTGACAGCACACCTAAAAGCTCTAGAACAAAAAGAAGCAAATACACCCAGGAGGAGTAGAAGGCAGGAAATAATCAAACTCAGAGCTGAAATCAACCAAGTAGAAACAAAAAGGACCATAGAAAGAATCAACAGAACCAAAAGTTGGTTCTTTGAGAAAATCAACAAGATAGATAAACCCTTAGCCAGACTAACGAGAGGACACAGAGAGTGTGTCCAAATTAACAAAATCAGAAATGAAAAGGGAGACATAACTACAGATTCGGAGGAAATTCAAAAAATCATCAGATCTTACTATAAAAACCTATATTCAACAAAATTTGAAAATCTTCAGGAAATGGACAATTTCCTAGACAGATACCAAGTATCGAAGTTAAATCAGGAACAGATAAACCAGTTAAACAACCCCATATCTCCTAAGGAAATAGAAGCAGTCATTAAAGGTCTCCCAACCAAAAAGAGCCCAGGTCCAGACGGGTTTAGTGCAGAATTCTATCAAACCTTCATAGAAGACCTCATACCAATATTATCCAAACTATTCCACAAAATTGAAACAGATGGAGCACTACCGAATTCCTTCTACGAAGCCACAATTACTCTTATACCTAAACCACACAAAGACACAACAAAGAAAGAGAACTTCAGACCAATTTCCCTTATGAATATCGACGCAAAAATACTCAATAAAATTCTGGCAAACCGAATTCAAGAGCACATCAAAACAATCATCCACCATGATCAAGTAGGCTTTATCCCAGGCATGCAGGGATGGTTTAATATACGGAAAACCATCAACGTGATCCATTATATAAACAAACTGAAAGAACAGAACCACATGATCATTTCATTAGATGCTGAGAAAGCATTTGACAAAATTCAACACCCTTCATGATAAAAGTCCTGGAAAGAATAGGAATTCAAGGCCCATACCTAAACATAGTAAAAGCCATATACAGCAAACCAGTTGCTAACATTAAACTAAATGGAGAGAAACTTGAAGCAATCCCACTAAAATCAGGGACTAGACAAGGCTGCCCACTCTCTCCCTACTTATTCAATATAGTTCTTGAAGTTCTAGCCAGAGCAATCAGACAACAAAAGGAGATCAAAGGGATACAGATCGGAAAAGAAGAGGTCAAAATATCACTATTTGCAGATGACATGATAGTATATTTAAGTGATCCCAAAAGTTCCACCGGAGAACTACTAAAGCCGATAAACAACTTCAGCAAAGTGGCTGGGTATACAATTAACTCAAATAAATCAGTTGCCTTCCTCTATACAAAAGAGAAACAAGCCGAGAAAGAAAATAGGGAAACGGCACCCTTCATAATAGACCCAAATAATATAAAGTACCTCGGTGTGACTTTAACCAAGCAAGTAAAAGATCTGTACAATAAGAACATCAAGATACTGAGGAAAGAAATTGAAGAAGACCTCAGAAGATGGAAAGATCTCCCATGCTCATGGATTGGCAGGATTAATATAGTAAAAATGGCCATTTTACCAAAAGCAATCTACAGATTCAATGCAATCCCCATCAAAATACCAATCCTATTCTTCAAAGAGTTATACAGAACAATTTGCAAATTCATCTGGAATAACAAAAAACCCAGGATAGCTAAAGCTATCCTCAACAATATAAGGACTTCAGGGGGAATCACTATCCCTGAACTCAAGCAGTATTACAGAGCAATAGTGATAAAAACTGCATGGTATTGGTACAGAGACAGACAGATAGACCAATGGAATAGAATTGAAGACCCAGAAATGAACCCACACACCTATGGTCACTTGATTTTTGACAAAGGAGCCAAAACCATCCAATGGAAAAAAGATAGCATTTTCAGCAAATGGTGCTGGGTCAACTGGAGGGCAACATGTAGAAGAATGCAGATCGATCCATGCTTATCACCCTGTACAAAGCTTAAGTCCAAGTGGATCAAGGACCTCCACATCAAACCAGACACACTCAAACTAATAGAAGAAAAACTAGGGAAGCATCTGGAACACATGGGCACTGGAAAAAATTTCCTGAACAAAACACCAATGGCTTATGCTCTAAGATCAAGAATCGACAAATGGGATCTCATAAAACTGCAAAGCTTCTGTAAGGCAAAGGACACTGTGGTTAGGACAAAACGGCAACCAACAGATTGGGAAAAGATCTTTACCAATCCTACAACAGATAGAGGCCTTATATCCAAAATATACAAAGAACTCAAGAAGTTAGACCGCAGGGAAACAAATAACCCTATTAAAAAATGGGGTTCAGAGCTAAACAAAGAATTCAGAGCTGAGGAATGCCGAATGGCTGAGAAACACCCAAAGAAATGTTCAACATCTTTAGTCATAAGGGAAATGCAAATCAAAACAACCCTGAGATTTCACCTCACACCAGTGCGATTGGCTAAGATCAAAAACTCAGGTGACAGCAGAAGCTGGCGAGGATGTGGAGAAAGAGGAACACTCCTCCATTGTTGGTGGGATTGCAGACTGGTAAAACCATTCTAGAGATCAGTCTGGAGGTTCCTCAGAAAATTGGACATTGAACTGCCTGAAGATCCAGCTATACCTCTCTTGGGCATATACCCAAAAGATGCCTCAACATATAAAAGAGACACGTGCTCCGCTATGTTCATCGCAGCCTTATTTATAATAGCCAGAAAATGGAAAGAACCCAGATGCCCTTCAACAGAGGAATGGATACAGAAAATGTGGTACATCTACACAATGGAATATTACTCAGCTATCAAAAACAACGAGTTTATGAAATTCGTAGGCAAATGGTTGGAACTGGAAAATATCATCCTGAGTGAGCTAACCCAATCACAGAAAGACATACATGGTATGCACTCATTGATAAGTGGCTATTAGCCCAAATGCTTGAATTACCCTAGATCCCTAGAACAAACGAAACTCAAGACGGATGATCAAAATGTGAATGCTTCACTCCTTCTTTAAATGAGGAAAAAGAATACCCTTGGCAGGGAAGGGAGAGGCAAAGATTAAAACAGAGACTGAAGGAACACTCATTCAGAGCCTGCCCCACATGTGGTCCATACATATACAGCCACCCAATTAGACAAGATGGATGAAGCAAAGAAGTGCAGACCGACAGGAGCCGGATGTAGATCACTCCTGAGAGACACAGCCAGAATACAGCAAATATAGAAGCGAATGCCAGCAGCAAACCACTGAACTGAGAATAGGTCCCCTATTGAAGGAATCAGAGAAAGAACTGGAAGAGCTTGAAGGGGCTCGAGACCCCAAAAGTACAACAATGCCAAGCAACCAGAGCTTCCAAGGACTAAGCCACTACCTAAAGACTATACATGGAGTGACCCTGGACTCTGACCCCATAGGTAGCAATGAATATCCTAGTAAGAGCACCAGTGGAAGGGGAAGCCCTGGGTCCTGCTAAGACTGAACCCCCAGTGAACTAGTCTATGGGGGGAGGGCGGCAATGGGGGGAGGGTTGGGAAGGGAACACCCATAAGGAAGGGGAGGGGGGAGGGTGATGTTTGCCCGGAAACCGGGAAAGGGAATAACACTCGATATGTATATAAGAAATACTCAAGTTAATAAAAAAAAATACAAAGTACCAACTAAAAAAAAAAAAAGAAAATACAGGAAAACAGAAGTAAACAACTAGAATCCCTTAAAGAGGAAACGCAAAAATACCTTAAACAACAACAAAACAGGAGAAGGAAATGTACGAAACCATCCAGGAGTTAAAAATTGAAATAAAAACAATAAAGAAAGCATGAAGGGAGACAACCAAGGAGATGGAACACCAAGGTAAGAGACCAGGAGTCATAGATGCAAGAATCACCAACAGGATACAAGACATAGAAGACAGAATCTCAGGAGCAGAAGATTCCATAGAAACCATCCACACAACTGTCAAAGATAATGTAAAACAGAAAAAGATCCTGGCCCAAAACATACAGGAAATCCAGGAAACAATGAGAAGCTCAAAACTAAGGATAACAGGTATCGAAGAGAGTGAAGACTGCCAACATCAAGGGACAGTAATATCTTCAATGAAATCATAGAGGAAAACTCCCTAACCTAAAGAAAGAGATGCCCATGAACATACAAGAAGCCTAAAGAACTCCAAATAGATTGGACAAGAAAATAAAGTCCTCCCGTCACATAATAGTCAAAACACCAAATGCACAAAACAAAGAAAAATATTAAAGACAGTAAGGTAAAAGGACGAATAACATAAAGGCAAACCTATCAGAATTACACCAGACTTCTCACCAGAGACTATGAAAGCTAGAACATACTGGACAGATGTCATACAGATCCTAAGAGAACACAAATGCCGGACCAGGTTACTGTATCCTGAAAAACTCTCAGTTAACATAGATGGAGAAACCAAGATATTCCATGACAATACCAAATTTACACAATATCGTTCTACATATCCAGTCCTACAACGGATAATAAATGGCATAGCCCAACATAAGGAGGGAAGTAAAACCATAGATAAAGTAAGAAATTAACCCTTTCGCAAGAAAACAGAGAAGAGAAGCACAAAAACATAAACTAACCTCAAATTACAAAAAAAAAAAAAAAAAAAAAAAAAACAGAAAGCAACCATCACTATTCTTAAAGATCTCTAAACATCAATGAACTCAATTACCCACTAAAAAGACACAGATTAACAAACTGGATATGGAATGAGGACCCAGCATTTTGCACTACAGGGAACACAGCTCAGAGAAAAAGACAGACACTCCCTCATAGTGAAAGGCTGGAAAGCAACTTTCCAAGCAAATGGTCTGAAGAATCAAACTGGAGTAGCCATTCTAATATCAAATAAAATCGACATTCAGCCAAAAGTCATCTAAAAAGGTAAGGAAGGACACCTCATATTCATCAAAGGGAAAAATTCACAAGATGAACTCTAAATCATAAATATCTATGCTCCAAATAAAAGGGCCTCTGCATATATAAAATAAACCTTACTAAATCTCAAAGCACACATTGCACCTCACACAATAAGAGTAGGAGATTTCAACACCCCACTCTCATCAATGGACAGGTCATGGAAAAAGAAATTAAACAGAGACATAGACAAACTATGAGATGTCATGAACCAAATGGACTAAACAGATATTTATAGAAGATTCTACCCTAAAGCAAAAGGATATACATTCTTCTCACCAACTCATGGCACTTTCTCCAAAATTGGCCATATAATTGGACATAAAACAGGCCTCAACAGATACAGAAAGATAGAAATAATCCCATGCATCCTATCAGTCCACAACGTGCTAAAGCTAGTCTTCAATGACAATAAGGAAAGAATGCACACATATACGTGGAAGTTAAACAATGCTCCACTCAATGATAACCTGGTCAAGGAAGAAATAAAGAAAGAAATTAAAGACTTCTTAGAATTCAATGAAAATGAAGGTACAATATACCCAAACTTATGGGACACAATGAATGTTGTGGTAAGAGGAAAACTCATAGCACTGAGTGCCTGCAGAAAGAAACAGGAAAGAGCATATGTCAGCATCTTGACAGCACACCTAAAAGCTCTAGAACAAAAAGAAGCAAATACACCCAGGAAGAGTAGAAAGCAGGAAATAATGAAACTCAGAGCTGAAATCAACCAAGTAGTATCAAAGACGACCATAGAAAGAATCAACAGAACCAAAAATTGTTTCTTTGAAAAATCAACAAGATAGATAAACACTTGGCCAGATTAACGAGAGGACACAGAGAGTGTATCCAAATTAACAAATTCAGAAACGAAAAGGGAGAAATAAGTACAAAATCAGAGGAAATACAAAAAAAAAAAAAAAACATCAGATACTATATTCAACAAAACTTAAAAATCTGCAGGAAATGTACAATTTCCTAGACAGATACCAGGTGCCAAAGTTAAATCAGGAACAGATAAACCATTTCAACAACCCATAACTCCTAAGGAAATAGAAACAGTCATTAAAGGTCTCCCAACCAAAAAGAGTCCGGGTCGAGATGTGTTTAGTGCAGAATTCCTTATTTATAATAGCCAGAAGCTGTAAAGAACCCAATTGTCTTCAAAAGAGGAATGGATGCAGAAAATGTGGTAGATCTACACAATGGAATATTACTCAGCTATCAAAAACAACGACTGTATGAAATTAAGAGGCAAATGGATGGTACTGGAAAATATCATCCTGAGTGAGGTAACCCGATCACAGAAAGACATACATGGTATGCACTCATTGATAAGTGGCTATTAGCCCAAATGCTTGAATTACCCTAGATGCCTAGAACAAATGAAACTCAAGACAGATGATCAAAATGTGAATGCTTCACTCCTTCTTTAAAAGGGGAACAAGAATTCCCTTGGGAGGGAATAGGAAGGCAAAGATTAGAACAGAGACTGAAGGAACACCCATTAAGAGCCTGCCCCACATGTGGCCCGTACATATACAGCCACCAAATTAGACAAGATGGATGAAGCAAAGAAGTGCAGGCCGAAAGGAACCAAATGTCGATCTCTCCTGAGAGATACAGCCAGAATACAGCAAATACAGAGGCAAATGCCAGCAGCAAACCCCTGAAGGTATCAGAGAAAGGACTGGAAGAGCTTGAAGTTGCTTGAAACCCCATATGAACAACAATGCCAAGCAACCAGAGAAGGGACTAAGTCACTACCTAAAGACTATGCATGGACTGACCCTGGACTCTGACCTCATAGGTAGCAATGAATATCCTAGTAAGAGCACCAGTGGAAGGGGAAGTCCTGGGTCCTGCTAAGACTGAACCCCCAGTAAACCTGATTGCTGCGGGGAGGGTGGTAATGGGGGTAGGATGGGGAAGGGAGCACCTATAAAGGAGGGGAGGGGGGGTTAGGGAGATGTTGGCCTGGAAACCAGGAAAGGGAATAACAATCGAAATGTAAATAAGAAACACTCAAGTTAATAAAGGTGAAAAAAAATGAATGTGAACAGATAAACACATACCGGTTTTCACTTCTTCATAATTTCAACAAGAACCTGAAAGAGAATATATAACGTTCCAGAGACAAAATATAGGAATTTAATATAGCCAGCATAAATATGTTGTTAAAATTTTCTGCCTTCTGTTAGTTAATAATTCTGACTATTCCTGCTATGAATGAAAATAGGGTTGTGTAATTTCTACCGATTCCCAAAGCCTGAAACATTGTGAAAACTGTCGTATTTCTCCCTAAAGTGGGTCTTTGTTCACCATTGTTTTCATTGCTCATCTGAATTCTTTGATTCTCAAGTAGATCAGAGGACTACGTGAGGGTGTCACTCTCATGTAGAAGACCAAGGAACTTTCTGTACTTGCATGTATTTGCTCTTGGGAGCATGTAAATAAAACTTTCATTTCCAAGAACAAATCACAGCCGTCCAATGGGAACCTGTGAACCAAAATCTTTCTTTCTCTCATCAGTGAACTTTAGCACACTGATAACAACGGAGACAATAACATAAAGGAATAATCATGGAATAATAATGATAATGATAATAATAATAGTAATAATAATAATAATAATAATAATAATAATGCAATAATGCCCTCGAGGGATCATGGACTGGGGAAAGTAAATGTTGAGCCGTGTTTTTCAAGGGATATTGTATCCATGAAAGCAAATTTCCTCACACATAAAAATCACTCACCCTGTCACGGCTTCACAGAGAGAGTTGAAAACCAGGGTGGTCTTTTCTTAGGAGACGAGAAAGATTCGCCAACCTTCCAAAAGTAAAACCAATCCAGACAGTCTGTGTGTGAATGGTTAGTCTATGCAGGACTAAAACTAAAACACACACACACACACACACACACACACACACACACACACACACACAGACACACACACACAACACACACACACATGCACACACACACACACACACACACACACACACACACACACACATCTCTGATATCTGCTTCTTAGAGTGTCCCGGTGTGAAAGGATTAAGTGGCCCCAGGAACTACTCGGTCAACAGAATCTTGTTCTGCCTGCCAGTGAGTTGGGGGTTGCTCCAAGGTATTCAGTGACACAGCTCTGTTAGAAGGTGTTCAGGGACGCGCTGTGTGCATATATATTACTCAGGTTGAACAAGGGCTACACAAACCTTGGAGAGAGGGAAGGGGTATTCGGGTGCATTTACATCGATGGAGGCTTAAGGTACCAGGAAGGTCTCATTTGCTATATCTTTAGAATCTCTGTCCCAGCATCGGTCTGCTGTTCAGGGATCTCCATTTGACCACCTCAGAAACCGACTCCACTGAATGTGCCCCATCCCCACCCCTGAGCTCCCACTTGCTTGATTTCAAAGGATTGAAGGTTCGGAATCTGCGTTCTCTAACAGATTAAATCCTCCGGAGTTTGCCCTCTATATGCCATGAATTAACCAGCGCATCCATCGAAGTTCCACATTAACCCGTATGTCCCCTAATTCTGACCGGTTCTCTCTGCACCGCGCTTTCCCTCCATCGTCCCAACCGACCCTCGGCTCCTGTCCTCAGTCGCCCTCACTCACTCACAGAATCTGTTCCAGTTTTCCTTTCAGAGAGGTCGATGCTTTCCCCCTCACGGGCCTTTTCCTTTCCTGTGTCCTCTCTGCATTTGTGGACTGTAGATAGAATAAGATTTATCTCACAGCTGATACCATGCATAGATAAACGCCTGCCATGTTTGTGTCTCTAGGTCTCAGCTCCCTCTCGGGCTGATTTTTTTTCTAGTTTTAACTATTTTCCATGATACCATGCCCCCATCCCTATGATATCATTTCTCCAACCCATGATGTCATGCCTCACACCCATGATGTCATGCCCCATCCCCACGATGTCATGCCTCACACCCATGATGTCATGCCCTACTCCCACGATGTCATGCCCCACACCCATGATGTCATGCCCCACCACATGATGTCTGAGAAGATCCAATGGTTACCGCAGTCTTTTTGTATCTGCTGTGGCTTGTTTTGCGAGGGAGAACATGATTAGTTTAGGATAAGGTTCCATGAGGTAATGAAAAGAAAGTGTGTACTTTTGTGTTCATGTGAAATATTCTGTAGATATAAGTGAGGTCAGATTAATTGAAACCCATGCCAGTTACATCTTCTATTTTTATTGTTTCCTTTTTTAGTTTCTGTCTCAATGACCTGCCCTTGGTGAGATGGCACATTGATGTTCCCCACTATGAATGTGTGAGGTTCGATGTGATATTTAAGCTTCAACAATATTTCTCTCACCAATGTTGCTACTTTTGTATTTGGGATATAGACATCCAGAATTGAGATGCCATTTTGTTGGATTTTTCCTCTGATGCATATGAAGTGTCCTTCCCCTTCCCTTCTGATTACTTTTGGTTGAAGGTTTGATTTGCTGGATGTTAGGATGGCTACATATCTTGTTTCTTGTTTCAATTTCTTGGAAAAGCTTTTGCAATACCTTAGTCTGTGTTAGTGTCTATCTCAATTGCTGGAGTGTGTTTCTTGAATGCAAGAGAATGATGGATCCTGTTTTTAAATCCATTGTTGTTAGCCTCTGTCCTTTTATTGTTGAATAGAGGCCATTAATGCTTAACAGTATTAATGACCAGTGATATTTACTTCATGCTATTTTGATGTTGGGGGTGCAGGATTTTCTTGCTTGCATGTATTTTTTTTTTTTGGTGGGATGTTTGAGTGTGTATGTTATAATAAAATCTGTTCTGTCGGGTGCATGTTTTTTTTTTTGTTTGCATGTTGGTTTTGTTTTTGATTTTTGTTTTTTTTTGGAGGGGGGCTGTTAGAGTATGCAGGCGAGTATGTTATCCCTTCTGTAGGTTATGCTGTGTAATTTTTAATTTCTAGTGGGATGGTTCAATTTCTGAAAATCCATCAGTATAATCCACTATATAATGAATCAGAAAAAAAATCACATGATAATATCATTAGATGCTGATAAAGCAATTCCAATCCCGCTTCATGTTAAAAGCATGAGAGTGATATGGGACCAGTCCTATCAAGAAACATAGTAGAAGCAATGGACAGCAAGCCAATAATGAACATCAAGCTAAATATAAAGAAAATTACAGCAATTCAACTAAAGTGAAAGACAAGATAAGGCTGCCCACTCTCCCTATTCAGTATAATATTTGAAATTCTATCCAGGATAAAAACATGGTTTAAATTTGGTTCCGAAATGGAGTATTGCCAAGTGCTGTGAAAGAGGAATACACAGCGTTTTAGAAATCATGAGGTATGGCCCACTATTTAGCACCGCCTCATTGCACCTCTGTGAGTCATAGCCCCAAGGACCAAGTGTACTGAGAACTTCATGCAGCGTTTCGCTCGGTTGTTCCCCTCATATCTCTCTAATTCTAAGAAGTGCATAAAAACCCTCATGGAGCTTCCTACCACTCAGAGAGCCACATCATTGGCATTTGCAATAATAGTGGTCGAGGTCTTTTAGGAGTTTCCTCTGTGGCAGACCAATGCTTCCACCATCACCCGAGGAAATGTAGAATAATGACCAACGGCCACCACCCGTAAAGAGCATTTGGAATAATAAAGTGGTTCATTAAGCTGGCTAACATGATTAAACTACTGGCTCTGATGTTAAAAAAAAAAACAATTTATGGAACAATTTGAAGTTTGGAAAGGCTGGGGCATTTTAAGATCATGGATCAAGAACATGGTTGCACTGGCTAATGGTGTGACTGTCACAGGCTGGACTTTTGAGGACTGATTTCTGTCCCAGTTGTACCCTCAGCTTCCTGATAGGATTTAATAAGGATTGACAAACACAGGTGTGCATTCTGATCATTTAAAGTAGATATGACATTTTTTACACAGATGTTTAGATTTGTGCTTTTTAAAATATTCTTCTTAGAGTAC
Source organism: Rattus norvegicus (assembly GCF_021556685.1). Taxonomy (NCBI): domain Eukaryota; kingdom Metazoa; phylum Chordata; class Mammalia; order Rodentia; family Muridae; genus Rattus; species Rattus norvegicus. The sequence continues at coordinate 72,106,949 of NC_141555.1, forward strand.
ATTTAGAGATAAATAATACAATATTTAACCATTTCTCTGTATATTCAAATTGCTGCCTATAGAGAAGGGAAACCAACTGAGAAAACTACTTTGCTTACTCTTTGTTACTCTGTAACAAATTGCTTACTTATGAAGTTATGTTGGCCTTGGGAGTAATTTGTTTTCTTTACATGTACTGTGTAATATTGGTTCTCATACAGTTTTGGATATCGCTTTTCTCAGGATCAAGCCCGAGATGAAACTAGAACATGATCATATTTGCAGCTTTACATAGCTTGAAAAATTGCACTAGGATATCAAAGCTACTTGTTGTGGTTTGCCCTGAAGTTGTCTGTATTTTGATGCTAATTCCACTGCCCCAAGGACAGCTGCCTAGTCATGGACTCAGAACTCAGGTGACTGCACCAGAACCAACTCCCATTGAATTTGTAAAGTACAGGTGAGGGGCGGGTACAGGATAGAAGGAGGCCTGTCATTGGAGGAGAAGGAAGAATGGGTGAGAGAGATGTTTGAAGGAAGAGGAGGAGACTAGAGGAAAAAGGAGAGATAGGAAGAGGAGAGGGTGAGAAGCCACGACAGGTGAGGTTAAGATTCTGCTCTGTGTATTTATAGGTTGTTATTAATGTTCCTAAGAGATAGACGGTGAAGCGCTTTGTATATTTAAGTCGGCAATTGTATCTTATCAATTGGGTCAAAATTAGTGTTTTGTGTGTTCTTCTATGTGAGGGTTTGAATATAGGAAAGTGTGTGTCTCCAAGGGAAATTAGGACGACAGAGAGTAGGGATGTGTTTTCAGCAAAATATGTACCAGATATATTGGGACACTATGGTGCTCGTGATAGCAGGGTAAAAGACAAGTTTTCTTTTTTCTTTTTTCTTTTTACATCAACAGATGGCAAACCAAGGTGATGGGCAAGAATCCACTAGTAATCATAAAAGTTGAGAGAACCTTTTTATTTTCTAAGGAACAGGACACAGGTGCCATATTAAGTCTTGATAACTTAAGGGTGGGAAATCAAACAAAGAAATGGGGAAGCAGCCTGGGCTGCAGGCTGTCGGTCCCTGCTGTGTGATAAGTAATGAAGCTCAGAGAGTTAAGAGATTAAAGCTGCTTTTTAAAGAAAGTTGTTTAGAAAGTCTTTCAGGATACTCATATGCTTTTTAACGTGGGTTCCACGGGAATTTTGGGTGGAAATCCAAGTTCCACAAGATACTTCTTTTTTTTTTTTCAGGTATTATTAACAAGTGATTAAGTGTGTTTTTAGAAAGAAGAGAGTAGAGAGTTTACCTGAATCAGGTGGGGATTTTCATCTACTGTTCAGAAAGTAGGGAAAAATTAGTCACTACCACGTAGAGAGTTTTGTTGAAATGTCTGTAACACCAGGGAGAGTGAACGCAGACATATATTGTAGAAGTAATTATTGGTAAAGAAAAATCTGTGGCTTCGGGTAGAGAGCTTCACAGATTGAGATATTTTGTGCAAAAGTCCTGGTTTGATGTGTTGCTTATTGATATTAGAATTGATAGATGGTATTTGGTTACTTTTATGAATTACCCCACTATATGGCTCATTGATGACGGCTAGCAATGGTTTTTGGTTACTTTTGATATTAATCACAATAGGAAGTTCAAATTGTCTTAATGTGGGCTCCACGGGAACTTTGGGTTAATTTCCTGATATCACTGAGTACAGAGTGATATCAGGCTCATTGTGTACATAAATTCCTTTTTTAAAAATTGTTTAGTCTTCATGATGGGCGTGACTTTGTGTTTTATGCTTATATTATTAATCTGGGAGAGAGTGCAAGATACAAGCTTTTCTGGTTTCAGACTAAGGGACAGAGTATATTGGGAGAAAGATTTTGTCCTTGGGTTTTTAAAAGTTGTGATTATGCTCTGGAAACCTCACAGAGTCATACTGACCAGATTAGAGAGCAGTAGACCGCCTGAAAAAATATATTCAGGAGAATCAAACAAAAAGATATCTCCATTCTAAACCTTTGTCTTGAGAGTTGTATTTTGCAGAGTGTACCTACTTGTAATCCTGGTCTCACTGACTGTCAGTTGGGTCCAGTCAGGACACATCGACTATCGAATTTGCTTCATTCTTCATACGCTCTACCCCTAAGGATATCTCAACGCCCATGTACACCTTGAAGAAGTTATGGAGGAGTCCTCATCTCAATTCCCTAGAATTTTGGGGGTGGGGCTGGAATTGTTTTGTCTAAAGTTGTTTTTATAAAGAATTTAAAATTGGCTGAAATTTAGCAGGGAGGAATAAGATTGATTGAGCTATACAGTCAGAATCGCTTTTGGTAACTAAGCTTAATCTTATCTTTGTTTGGGTATAGAATTTATTTGACAAAAAAAATTAAAAGTACAAGAAGAGCCAGTCTTAATATTGTTTTCTTTACAAACTTCTGAGTTGATTACACCTGTGAGTTAAGATTCACATAGCAAAGTCATGGCTCTGACTTTGTAAGAGAACTATCAAGACAATATTAAGATATAAAGACAACAGGTCAGATCATCTTAGATAGATAGATGGTTTTCAACAACGTCAGGAATCCACAAAGTTTGAGATTTAAAGTTATTATTTATCTTTAGTTGCTCCTAACTGTTCCCCTATGGCAGATTTAATGAAGAATTTGAACATCTCTACCTTCAGATGAGGCAATATTTGTGGCTAATCAGTCACTGGAAAAAATGCCTGTTTCATCCGCAGATTAATACTTTCCAGAAAAGGACAAATTTTGCAGAGGATTTGACTGATAAACCCTGCCATTACAGGGTAATCAGACCTTCCAAGTCTGCATTTCAAGAGGCTGTCAGTTGATCTTGGGACAGAAGGCGGAAGACTTGCACTCACACGTTGCTAACAGGAGACTGCGCTAGTGGAGATTTGTCTCTACAACCGCTCGGTTCTAGACGTCCTCTTAGGCTTCCTATGTGTATAGATATTTGGTCATTCTCAGATTTCTGACAGGGTTGGAGACTGATTATAGTCTCATTGCTTATCAGGCTGTATAACTCTGAAATACATATTTTATTGGATAGTTATCAGAAAGTATACAAGCTAGCCAAGACATAATATAGATTTTAAGCCTTTCTGAAGCTGGAATGAAGAACTAAATGTTCTTTCTAACTGGTATAGTGATGGACTGGGTGTTGAGGATATAATCTTCTTTATACATTGTAGGACGGTAGTAATTTTACTCAATTGATATGTAAATGAATAGGCTGTTTAACTGGACAAAAAGGGAGAAATGTTGTTTACACTGAAGTTATCTGTATTTTGATGCTAATCCACTGCTCCAAAAACACCTGCCGTGTCCTGTACTCAGAACGCATGTGACTTCCCCAGAACCACTTCCCAATTAAGTTTGTGAAGTACAGGTGAGGGGCAGATACAGGAAAAAAGGAGGCTTGTCATTGGAGGAAAAGGAAGGAGGGGCAGGAAAGAAGTTTGAAGGAAGTAGAAGAGACTAGAGGAAAAGGAGAGACAGGAAGAGGAGAGGGTGAGAAGCCACGGCAGGTGAAATTAAGATTCTGTTCTGTATATTTACTGGTTGTTATTAATGTTCCTAAGGGAGGGATGGTACCAGGCTTTGTATGCTTAAGTGGGCTATTATATCTTATCAATTCTGTCAAAGATTATTGTGATGTGTGTTCTTTTATGTGAGGTTTTAACTGTAAGAACGTGTGTAGCAGTAAGAGACACTGGGCAGCTGAGGAGTGGGGATGTATGCAACCAAGATATCTAGCAGAGACTTGGGAAACTACGGTGCCAGAGAGAGCGGGGTAAAAGACTACTTTTTATTTTTATATTTTTGCCACAACACATTCACTTCTGTATTTGAAATGCTCTTGGTGTGTCCCTTAGGAAAGATCTATATCTGGTTCCTGACAGAATGTGCTTCTTAGGTTCATCAATCTTGTCTAGTTTTGATGGCTGGTATATATACATACATATATATATATATATATATATATATATATATATATATATATATACTTTTGGTGGTTCCTACAACTATGAGATTAGGTGGAATTTTAACACGGATTCTGAGAAGCTAAGTCAAGAATGTAGAATCCACAAATGGCAATGCCAAGTAGACTCACTCCTGTTCTTATGAGCCTATTAAAGTTGAGGTTTCATTGGACCCCAAATTCTTCCCTCCCTGCCAATCTTCGTGTATCTTATCTTTGGCCTGAAGAAAGAATCATTTTAAAACATCCAAAACCCTGAAATCTCACCCTTGGAACACGGGAAAGTAGATATTACAGAAATGATATCTAATGGGACTACAGAACCACATTCAATAGTCCACGCTGTCCTTTGATTTACACAGGCAGTTATTTTTTTGCATAAAATAAAAATTTGGGAGTTTATCATTTGAAGTAGTTACACAATATTTACACTATTACATTCACTATTTAGCTTGGCCAGCTTTGTTGAGAAAATCATTGCAAAAAATTAGAATTGGAAAACGGAATTTGTGAGTACACATTCAGAAATATCTATAAAGTCCTTTATCAAGGAATGAACAATTACAAAATGAAATGCAAAATCCACAAAATTAAATATCTGTAGGGAAACAATGGCCTTTGGGAAAGAGATAGAACCTGGGAAATTGAACTGTTTGTCACAAGAATGGACCTGATAATAAAATTGTTATCCAGAAGAATCTCCTACATCCCATGTTCCTAGATATTTTCTACACATGCCAAGCCCCTAAATAACTTCTCCATTCAGAGCATGTAACCACTAATAAAAAACAGAGAACTCTCTAGATTTAGAGAGACGTTCTACATAAATGTTTCCACTGTGTCACACGAGACACTCCTGGAAAGACACCCTAGAATCTGGTCAATATAAAAAAATCTGTTCAGCAGGTAAGCCATGGCGGTTCTCAGTGACATCATCATTAGGCCCTGAAAAATATCTTGTATCCTGGAGAGCCTGAGCTTCTTCTGTGATGTCACACTGTGTTGTCGTGACGGCAGCTGCCTCTCTGACATTCCTTCAGTACCTCTTGGGTTTATTAATTGGTCTTTATTTCAGTGTAAATAGGTATTTGGGAGGGAGAACAAAGAGGATGTAGATATCAGAGATGGGGAGAAGGAAGTTGGTCTAGTGCTTTAGTTTAAAAAATGAAGAAATATGTGGTACATGGGAAAGCGCAGTGAGTGCTGTGTAGGGTTGTGAGGGTTCACTGCACATATAGCCTTGATCTGAGCCTTCCACATATGGGATTCAGGAGGTGGGAGCCTCTCAGTAGCATCTGGATTTCCTTGCTTGTTATGGTTCCTGGAAGTCAGAGATTTTTTATCATTAATTTCTTTATTCCAAAAGCCACTTGTTCGGAAGGGCACAGTTGTTTTTCTGAGAGCTCATGGCTTTCATTCTTTTTACCCAGGATAAAAAGGTCCTGAGGAAGGAGGGATGACAAGTATTGTATCCTCAGCTCATTGTAAACTCCTCCTTGCTTTGGATTCCTATAGTGCACTTTGTTTCTGACACTGAAATAAGGGACAGAGATTTGCATCTAGTTGAGACATCATCATCTCAGTCTTTCCATTAGTATTACTCTGATTAACATTCCCTGACAGGTACCTTTTAGATTTCTCTGTCAATACGTATGATTCATTGACAGTTTCTTTGTTTTTACTTCTATCATTTGGTTTTTTTTTTTAGCAATTTTTATTGCTTTTTAATTGGATACTTCTATATTTACATTTCAAATGTAATTTCCTTTCCCAGTTTCCTGTCCATAAGAGTACTAACCTGTCTACCTCCCATTTTTCTATAACCCCCTTATTGCCTCTTGACAGTCCGTTGAACTGGGAATCAAACCTAGGGAGGACCAAGGGCCTCTTCTTCCATTGGTGCCCACCAAGGCCATCTTCGGATACATATGCAGTTGGAGCTATTGGTCTGTTCATGTGCAGTCTTTTAATATTGGTTTAGTACCAGAAAGGTTTCCGTCTTTGGCATGTTCTTATGGGGATTAAAGCCCCATTCAGCTCTTGTAATCCTTACTGAACATTTACCAACAGGAAGTCCATTTTCAGGTCATGGGTTTGCCACTATCATTTACCTCTGTATTTCACATACTCTAGCTGTGTCTCTCAGGAAAGGTCTATGTCCAGTTCCTGGAAGAATGCACTTCTTGATTTCATCAATTTTATATCGTTTTGGTGGCAGATGTATGTATGTATATATATATACTTTTGGTGGCTCCTACAGCTAGGTGGTTAGGAGGAATATTAACATAGATTCTGCCCAACTAGGTCAAGAATGTAGAATTCAGAAATGACAATGTCAAATAGACTCCCTCCTGTATTATGAACATATTGAATTTGAGGTTTGACTGGTAATCATGCCATTCTTCTCCCTGCCTATCCTCCGGTATCTAAGGTTTTTACTTAAGAAAGAATAATGGTAAAATATCCAAAATGCTCAAGTCTGGCCATGGGAACACAGGAAGATAGTTAGTGCAGAATTGATATCAAATTGAACTAGAGAAATGAATTCTATAGTCCATGTTGTCCTTTGCTTTCCTGATGTCTGGTAATTTTTAGATAAAATAAGCATTAAGGAGTTTATTATTTGAAGTGAGTATTTGTTGTATTTACACTGTTATGCTCACTCTATAACTGGGCATATTTTGTTGACAAAATCATTGCAGAAAATGCAATTGGAAAACATAATTTTTGAGTACATATTGAGGTATATTTATGAAGTCCCATGTCAAGGAAAGTACAATAAGAACTTGAAATGCAATATTCATTTAATTAAAGGTCTGTAGGGAAAATACTGGCCTTTTTGATATATAGATAACCAAGAAAATTGAACTGTATGTCACAGGAAGGAATCTGGGTATAAAAATATTATCTAGAGGAATCTCACTACAGTAGATGTTCCTAAATCTTTTCTACCCATGCCAAGCCCCTGATTAACTTTCTCCATCCAGAGCATGTAACTGCTAATAAAGCAAAGAGAAGTCTTTAGGTTTAGAGAGATGGAGTATGTAAAGGATTCCACTGTGTCACAGGAGACATACCTGGAAAGGGCACCCTCAAATTTCATCAATGAAAGGAAAGGTGTTTAACAGGTAAACCATGGCATGTCTCAATGACATAATCATTAGGCCTTCCCTGAAAAATATCTTGTAACCGGGAAATCCCCAGCTTCTGTGAGTTTGCAAGTGTTGTCGTGACTGCAACTCCCTCTCAGATATCCCTTCAGGACCTCTAGTGTTTACTAATTGAACTCTAATTAAGAGTAAACAGCCATTTGGGAGGGAGAACAAAGAGGATGAAGAGATCAGAGAAGGGGAGAAGGAAGCTGGCCTTCTTTTTTGTAATAAAAAAAGGAACAAATGCATGGTCCTTGTGAAAGCCCAGTGAGTCGTTGGTTCAGATTGAGTGGGAATACTGAAGAGACAGCCTTGATGTGACCCTTCCATATATGGGTAACAGAAGCTGGAGCCTCCCAAAAACATGTGGACTTCCCTGTTATTATGGTTCTTGGAAGTCAGAGAGTTTATATCATTCATTTCTTTATTTCAAAAGCCAAGTGTTGGGAAGGGCACAGTTGTTTTCCTGAGAGTTCATGGCCTTTATTCTTTTTGTCAAAAAGAAAGTGTCCTAAGGAGGAAGGGATGGACAAGTATTGTGTCCTCAGCTCAGTGTAAAACCCTCCTTGCTTTGGATATGTATGCTGCTGTTTGTGTCTGACACTGATATCTGGGAGAGAGAAGTGCTTCTGGTTGAGGCTTCATCATCTGTCTTTCCATTAGTATTACTCTGAATAACACTTTAGATTTCCAAGTCAATAGATGTGATAAATTGTCAGTTTTCTTTTAAATCTTTCATTTTTTTTTTACTCTTTAGCAAATTTTATTTTTTTTAACTGGATGTTTCTATATATAAATTTAAAATATTATTTCCTTTCCCAGATTCCTGCTCATAAGATACATACACATTCCCTTCCCCTTCTTCTCAAAACCCCTTTTCTGCCAATTGACATTCCCTTGAACTTGGAGAGAAACCAAGGTAGGACCAAAGGCTTCTTCTCCCGTAGTGCCCAACAAGGATGGGGAGAAGGAACCTGGCCTTCTGCCTTGGTATAAAAATAAGAGCGAAATATGTAGTCCTTGGGAATGAAAAGTGATTACTTCATATGTGTTGAATGGAGTTACTTAAGGGATCGCCTTGCTCTTCACCTTCCCCATATGGGAAGCAGGAGCAGAGAGCCTCTCAGAAGCATCTGGACTTCCATGATCTTATGGTTCCGGGAAGTCAGAGAGTTTATATTATTCATTTCTTTACTCCAAACGCCAAGTGTTGGGAATGGCACAGTTGTTTTCCTGAGAGCTCATGGCATTTATACTTTTTGTCCAAAAGAAAAAGGTCCTAAGGAAGAAGGGAAAGACAAGAATTGCATCCCTACCTCAGAGTAAACTCCTCCATGCTTTGGATATCAATAGTGCAGTTTGTATCTGACTCTGATATTTGGGAGAGAGAAGTGCTTCTATTTTAGACTTCATCATCTCTGTCTTTCCACTAGTATTACTCTGAATACCACTTTAGATTTCCGAGTCAATAGGTGTGATTAGTTGCCAGTTTTCTTATCTTTCACATCTTTCTTTTATGTATTTTTTAGCAAATTTTAGTGCTTTTTAAATTGCATGTTTCTATATTTACATGTAAAATATTATTTTCTTTTTCATTTTCTTTCCTATAAGATCCCTACCTATTCACTATCACTACTTAGCCACACTTTCTGCCCCTTGACAATCCCTTGAACTAGAACACAATCCTAGTTGGATCAAGGGCTTCTCCTTCCATTGGTGCCCATCAAGGCCATCCTCTGCCACATATCCATTCAGAGCAATTGGTCTGTCCACTTAAAGTCTTTCAATATTGGTCTAGTACCAGGAAGCGCTGGTTCATTCTTAATGTTGTTCTTATGGTGTTGAAAGCACCTTCAACTCTTGTAATCCTTTCTCAAAATCTACCAACAAGAGGTCTGTTTTCAGTTCACTGGTTTGCAACTAGCATTCTCTTCTGTATTTGACATGCTCTAGCTGTGTCTCTCAGGAAATATCTATATCCGGTTCCTGGTAGAATGCTCTTCATAGCTTCATCAATCTTACTTAGTTTTGGTGGCTGATGTATATATATATATACTTTTGGTGACTCCTACAGTTATGAAGTTAGGTGGAATTTTAACATGGATTCTGTTCAACTAGGTCAAGAAGGTAGAACCCACAAATGGCATTGCCAAATAGGCTCTCTCCTGTTCTTATGAACCTATTGAAGTTGAGGTTTCACTGCTCCAGAAGCCATTCTTCTTTCTGCCCATCCTCCTCTATCTTATGTTTGGCCTTAAGAAAGAATCATGCTAAAACATCCTAAACCCTTAAATCTGGGCCTGAGACACTGGAATGTAGATATTGCAGATGGTATCAAAAGTGACTAGAGAACAGAATTCTATGCTCCATGTGGTCCTTTGCTTTACTGATATCTGGAAATTTTCGTTAAAATAGGATTTCGGAGTTCATCATTTGATGTCGGTACACCATATTTACACTGTTATATTCAGTCTATAGCTGTGCACCTTTGTTGAGAAATCATTGCAAAAAATGGAAGTGGAAATCAGAATTTTTGAGTACACATTCAGGAACATTTATAAAACCAGCTATCATGGAATATAAAATAAAAAGTGAAATACAATATTCATTCTACTAAAGGTCTGTAGGGAAAATACTGGACTTTGAGAGACAGAGAAATCCTAGAAATTGAACTGTATGTCACAGTAATGAACCTGGGAACAAAATATTATCTACGAGAATCTCCTACACTCCATGTTCCTAAATCTTTTCTATCCATGTCAAGTCCCTGACCAAATTTCACCATTCAGAGCATGTATCCACTAATGAAGCAAAGAGAAGTTTGCAGCTTTAGAGAGATGGAGTTTGTAAAGGATTCCACTGTGCCACAAGAGACATACCACGAAAGGGCACCCTTGTATCTGGTTCATGTAAGGAAATCTGTTTAGCAGGTAGGCCATGGCAGATGTCAGTGACATCACCATTAGACCCTCCTTGAAAAATCTATTGTAACGTGGAGATCCCTAGCTTTTACTGTGATGTCACAAGTGTTGTTGTGACTGCAACTCCCTTTCTGATATTCCTTCAGGAACTCTAGGGTTTACTAATTGGCCTGTAATTCAGAATAACGAGCCATTGGGGAGTGAGAAGAAAGAGGATGAAGATATCAGAGATGGGGAGAAGGAAGATGGTCTTCTTTCTTGGTAAAAAAAAAAGGAAGAAATATGTGGTCCTTGGAAAAGCTCAGTGAGTCCTTGGTAGGTGTTGAGTAGGATCACTGAAGAGACAGCCTTGATCTGAACCTTCCACATATGGGAGTCAAGAGCTGCGAGCCACTCAGAAGCATCTGGACTTCGCAGTTTTTATGGATCCTGGAAGTCAGAGATTTTATATCATTCATTTCTTTATTCCAAAAGCCAAGTGTTTGGAAGGTCATACATGTTTTCCTGAGAGCTCATGGCATTTATTCTTTTTGACAATTATAAAAAGGTCCTAAGTAAGAAGAGAAAGACAAGAATTGTGTCCTCTGCTCAGAGCAAACTCCGCCAGGCTTTGGATACCAATAGTGCAGTTTGTGTCTTTCACTAATATCTGGGAGAGAGAAGTGCTTCTAGTTGAGACTTCATCATGTCAGTCTTTCCACTAGTATTTACACTGACTAAAACTTTAGATTCCTGAGTCAAATGGTGAGATAAGTTGCAGTTTTCTTTTCTTTTATTTCTTTCGTTTTATTTATTTATTTATTTATTTATTTATTTATTTATTTATTTATTTATTTGCAAACTCTCAAATCTCATCCTGGGTGACGAAGTAGATTAGACCCATCGGGTGAAATGAATTGAAAAACTCTCCTGGGAATGAAAGTGGTAAGGAAGTCACATTGATGTATCATAAATGCAGAGGCAAGAGCAATATTCAGACTAGTCTGTGGAGATGCTCCCTTCATCAGAGACCACAGATCTTTGGTGGAGAATGATTCAGTATTAAACTGGGAAGGGAAAATGATGGTTGATATTATTCTAGTAGATCTCACAACATTAAAAAGTGTTTCTTCCATATCACTGAATGATTATTGTAAAGCAAATCCTGGAATGCACTTATGAGACCCACCATCAGCCTGTAAAATAATGTGTGAAAAAGGAATCTGTGTCTCTTCAGGGACAAACTGTTGCTTTCAAACCAACAGTAAAGTGTCCATTATCTGAATGACACATAGATATATACACATTATAGCAGGATGGATACAGAGTTTCTTCAGGTCCATGAATGAGATATTCAGCAGTTGACCTGGCTCAGCAATAAAGGTAATTTTTCCCAATTCTTGAGACCTGAGCTACTTCACTAGGAGCCCCATGATTGAAGGAAAGAACAAACTTAAGACAACTTGCCTCAGATTTTTATTTAGTTCAGGTTACTTGGTCTTGGTCCTCAGAAGGAAGGACATCTTGCTTTCCAATTCTTGTTTATCCTATAATCCTTCTCTCTGCTACACTCATCCAAATAAATTATTGTGCACTTCATTGATAGGTTACTATTGCTATGGTTTTTTTTTTTGGTTCTTTTTTTCAGAGCTGGGGACCGAACCCAGGGCCTTGTGCTTCCTAGGTAAGCGCTCTACCACTGAGATAAATCCCCAGCCCCTACTATTGCTATTTTAATTCCGTTGCCAAGAACTATAGAAAATAAGAAGGACTGTATCAAAGCATCATATGAAATTCAGACTAAGGGAATGTGTCCATTGGAAATTTGTAACTGAGCTGAAACTCTTACTAGAGACAAACTGCTGTAAAAGGTCTTCTCTAGATACCTGGTGTAGTGGTTGGTTTTCCCCAACAGATAGTAAAGTATGAATCTCTCTGTACAGAGTAATCGGACTAGTCACAATGATCACAGACTATGGACCACATAATTTAACAATGGCTGACTATTTGTAAAGTCCTACAATCCATTAGTTTATTAGTCCAAAAGGCTAGATGTCTCAACTGGTCATTGGTATATGGATAAATCTTCAGAATGCAGGTTCTAATGTCTGTGAGGGTTTGGTAGCAATGTGAGTGCAAACATGAAAAGTAAAAGCTTCTTTCTTCCTTCTTTTGTATGGGGATTCAAGTAGAATGCATGGTTAAGAATACATTGGGATTGCCATTCTCAAACAGACCAGTATCTTCAACTCAACATTCTTTTCTGGGAAGCTGCACCCTGTCAGCATGGCTCAGGTGTATGTGAACTGCAAGATCCAGTCTGGGAAGGCATTCCTGTTCATCAATCCCACCTGACCCTATTACAGAAATTCCCAAGACTTCCTCAATCAACTCCTTTGCAAACATGGTCTTCTGGGATTTGAAGACATCACAACCACTAACAACACCAATGTGATTCAAGATTACTTACACCAGCTCACTGTAGTGAGAATAGTTCCTTGGGCCTTTAAAGGTAGAGAAAGACTGCATAGGCAGACACACTGATCTAATCTCCCTCCAACAGCATGGGGAGCTGATGACGTGGCTGAAGCAGATTGGAGCTCTGCAGTTATGAAAGGGGTGGCAGCAAAGCCCATGCTGACAGCTGTCATTCAGTCATGCTGAGGCCAGTGCACCTGAGAGTTGATGTGTGTCAAGGAGGATGTCAGTATTTTCTTATGATTGGGATTTTCTACAAATTGGCTTTTATTCTATTCTTCAGTGCTAAAATCTGATGCTGTTTTCCTGAAACCATGGGGTAGGGAAGCTTAACAGTTCACACAGGATTGACTATCCATTCTTCATGTGCTGATATGTCTCTACCTCTAAGCCCAGTTTAACAATCCAGTGCATCTAAATCTCCAGTGAATAAGTTACTGTTTTTCTACCATGCAGTTCTGCTGAAATCATTTGGAAGAAGTCCACTTCCTAATGATTATTAAAACAATGAATATTGTGAAGTTGTTCATGATCTACACACTGGTCTTTCCCTCCCTCAAACATGTACTTCTGCTTTTACAGCTCTCAGCCAGTGTTCTCAACCTTTCCCTACCACAACCCACAGAAGTCCACACTTGTATGAGGATGCTGTCTGAAAAACAGATGAAGAGTTTGAGCAGAATTGTTCCTCACTGTAGCAATATTAACACAGACAGCAGACCATATGATGACTTCAGCTCTGTTCCCAAATTGGTTAATTGCCAATAAAATACCAAACAGTTGTGAGTTGTTTCTAGGCAGAGTCCCAGAAAAGTCAAATATGAAATGCAAAATTTCAGAGCTCTCCTTCAAAGACTGTCTATGAAAGAAGCTGCTTGCAAAACACTGTCCTAAAATATTTACTCCATTCACACTTTTACATTTTGCTTTGATGTCTTGCAATGATGTTTATTAATCATGGAACTGGAGGTCTCTGGTCTCCACTGAGAAGAATTTATTTCTAAAAAAGATGTATCTGCAGATGACAAAATAAAAATAAAAATAACGAATAGATTTGATTAAAGTTCTGGGATAAGATGTAACATCCTACCACAAAGATTAGGTTAGAAGTAGATTTGACATATATATATATATATATATATATATATATATATATATATATATGTCATATATATGACATATATATATATATATATATGTGTGTGTGTGTCTGTGTTTGTGTGTGTGTCTGTGTGTGTCTGTGTGTGTGTGTGTGTGTGTGTTAAATCAGACTTGTATATTTGGTATTTTAAGAAAGCTTACCTGGATGAAGATTATTATTAATGTTGTCTTGAATCTCTACAAGGATTTTATTGAGAATGTGTGTATTTGTGTAAATTAGTCTGTAATACTCTGTCTTTCTCTATTTCTGTCAGTCGTCTGTAATTCTTTCTCCCTCTCTCTGTACCTTTCTGTTTACCACATTTTCTCTTTTGTTCTCTGTCAATTGTTGGATAATACCAGATTCAAAATAGAATTTTAATGTATTCAATCCTTTTGATTATTTTATGGAATAGTCTGAGAAACTCTCAATGCTTTTTAAATATATAATCAAATTTTTAATCTGAATACATGTGGTCCTATGATATTTTAGGAGGGAGATATTAAATGCCCGACTCTGTGTCATTGTTCAATATAGTGCTGTTTGAATTATGCATATTGAGGTGATTTAATATTGGCATATCCAATACATCCAGTAAATCATTAATGGTTTAAAAATATTCTAGATATGGGACTGTAAATATAAAGTGTTTTCTCCATGTCTCTTCTCTTCTCTTTAATTTTGTTAATTCCAATCTTTCTTTAACTAACTTGGCCAGAAGTTATGACAATCTTGTTAATACTTTCCACGAGTGAACTCTTCCTTTCATTCATTACATTGTTGTCTTCATTTTATAGATTTCAGCCATGATGAGTTGGATATACATGTTATACCCCTTCCACAAGGCTCAAAGGACAAGGTGAAACAAGGTGCAAAGAGATTGTAGGTGTTCAAAATGTGGGGGTGATCACAGGGAAATCGTGTCTTCAGGATACGCAGAGGGCTGACTGCATGACACACAGCAGCTGTGGTTCCCTGCACAGCCTCACGCCAGTCAACCTCCAGAACGCAGTGTGAACGCCTGAAAGCCGTTACTCCTAACGGACACACTGTGGAGCGTTAGTCTATTCTGTTGGAGGGTTGAACGGGTTTTGTAAGGGATCATCATGGGGTTATTAAACAGTTTTTAATGTAGAACATATACAAAGGTAGGACTCAAAGAAATATAGTGATGAATGTAAAATAAATGGGAAAATTATCACCAAAATATTTTGGTGGAAATTCTCAAAAAAATAAACAATTAAAGTATATTCCTCAACATTATGTACACAGAGAATGTTTTATTATATAGGGATGTTTCATAAAGTGACCTTAATGAATTCTGTTAGTTACTACAGATCTTCTAATTCTCTGAGTTTAGTGAGATCACATTATATGATTTGACTTTAGTAAATATAAGTGGCTATTTTCAAATATAGTAAGCGTTTTTTCCACATACACGTTCAACAATGGGCTTCTATAAATCATAATGTAAAGATTAAAACACTGTATATCCAGGAAAAAATTAATTGGGTACACATCTAAACAAAATATTCACAATTGAAAACACTTAAAAGTCTAAGAATCTAATTCAAAATATATATCATCCTTATACATTACAGAAATGCAAATCAAAATTATTCTGACATTTTTTCAACTCTTTCAGAAACCTTAGTTTAATAACACAAGAGCCAACTTATCATTATGGTGTCATGGAGAGAGGAGAACATTGCTATTCTCCTGGTGGGAACGCAAACTTCTACAGCAACTTATCTGCAAGCACATCTTGACATGAGGAATAGTCTGAGGATTTGGAGTCTGTGGATGAAATTGTTCTTCTGGTCGGGTAGTCTCTGGATTGCCTTTCCTTCAGTCTCTGCTCCTTTTTTGTCTTTGCAGTTTTTTAGTCTATGGACATTTATAGGTTAAAGATTTTGAACTGTGTGGGCATCACCTGCTCTTCACAGTTGGGCATATCTAGCTACAGGAGGCTGACTCTTGTATTTCTATCTCTTTGCTGCTTAGTATTTCAACTACCATCATCCCAGTAAATTTATGGGACCCTCTTGCATCCTGGCATCTACGAATTTCCTTGGGGATACCCAAGTTCACCACCCACCACTGATGCTTATTGTTATTTATTCCAATTTTCCTCTAGATTTCTCTCTTTTCTCTTCATATTGTTTCTACTCCCCCCATTTTGTCCACACTTCTCTACCTCTAGCAAGGTCCCTCCATCCCTCTGTCTTCCATTATCATTTTGTTCTCACTTCTAAGTGGGTTGCAAGAATCCACAGTTTGGCCTTCAAACATTTTCCACCCATGTGAGAAATGATTTGTGTATTGGGTGTACTGATCTTTGCGTATAACATCTACTTCTCACTAAGTACATCCTATGTTATGTCCTTTTCGATCTCTGTTACTTCACTAATTTCCAGGTCCATCTTTTTGCCTACAAAGTTCTTGGTTTCCTCATTTTTAATATCTGAGTAGTATTTCCCTGTTTAAATAAAGCACACTTTCTGTATTTATTCCTCAGTTGAGTTGACGTATATCACGATTGTTTCCAGCATTTGACAAATATAAGGAAGGCTGCCATGAACATATTCAACCACATGTCACTGTTATACGTGGATCATGTTTGAGTATTTGCGTTGGAGTGAGTGGTAAAGCCGGGTGTTCAGGCAATGATATTTGCAATATTCTCTGAACCTCCACAGTGATATCCAAAGTGGCTGTACAGATACCAACCCAACCAGCAGTGGAGGAGGGTTCCACTTTCTCTACATCATAGTCTACTCTGCTACTGCATTAGTTTTTTGTCTTAGTCACACTGATTGATGTAATGTAGACTCTTAAGTTCATTTAAATTTGCATTTTTCTGATCACTAAGGATGTTGAACATGTCTTGATGTGTTTCTCAGCTATTGAGATACCTCAGTTGAGAATTCTTGGGTAGCTCTCTAACCCAGTTTATAGTTGGGTTTCCTGATTGTCTGGGAGTTTACATTTCTGAATTATTTCTATATTTGTATTATTGCACTCTACCAGATATAGGGTTGGATAAAGTCTTTTCCAAATGTGTGGATTTCTGTTTTCTCCTATTGGCAGTGTACTTTGCTTTGAAGAAAGTTTTCAGAATGATGATATTTCATATATTGACTAGTGATCATAGAGTCTGATCCTTTGGTACTTTGTTCTGAAAATTTTCTCCTGTGAAACTGTTTTCGAGGCACTTTCTGACTCTTTTACTACTATTTACTTCTGAATATACTGTTTTGTGTGGATTTCCTTGAAGCACTTGGACTTGAACTTTGAAGAAAAAGATAAAAATGGATCAATTGGCATTCAGCTACATGCAGACCAGTAGTTAGGATACCATCATTTCGTAAAATGATTTGTGTTTTGAACAACAAACTTAGTCATCAGGGAATTGGAAATCAAAGCAGCCCTGAGATTCCACCTTACATCAGTGAGAATGGCTAAGATCAATAACTCATGAGACAGCAGATGCTGGCGAGGATGTGGAGAAAGAGGATCACTCCTCCATTGTTGTTGGGATTGTAAAATGGTACAACCATTCTGGAAATCAGTCCTGAGTTTCCTGAAAAATGAGACATTGTAGTGCCTGAGGACCCAGCTATACATCCCCTGGACATATACCCAAAACATGCTCCAACATAAAACAAACACAGACGTTACACTATGTTCATAGCAGCCTTTTTCATAATATCCAGAAGCTGGAAAGAACCCAGATGCCCTTCAACAGAGGAATGGATACAGAAAATGACAGTTATTTACACAATGATTTACTACTCAGCTATCAAAAACAATGAGTGCCTAAAATTCATAGGCAGATGGGTGGACCTAGAAAATATCATCCTAAGTGAGGTTACCCAATCACAGAAAAACACACATAGTACACAATCATTGATAGGTAGATATTAGCCTAAATGCTCAAATTACATAATATACAATGCAAGACCACATGAAACTCAAGAAGGAGGACCAAAATGCAGATGCTTCACTCCTTCCTTAAAAGAGGAACTAAAATATCCAAATATCCATAAGAGGGTTAGGGAGGCAATGTTTTTAGGAGACTGAAGGAATAGCCATTCAGAGTATGCCAGACATGCTGCATATATAAGTGTGTGTGTGTGTGTGTGTGTGTGTTTTCGTGTGCATATATGTATGTATGTATGTATGTATATACCAAAACATGATAAAATGGATGAAGCTAAGAAGTGCATGCTGACAGTAAGTGGATATAGATCCCTCCTGATATACGCAACCAGAACATGTGAAACACAGAGGAGAATGCCAGCCGCAAATCACTGAACTAAGAATGGGACCCCCTTTGGTGGGATTAAGGAAAGGACTGAAGGAGCTGAAGGAGCTTGCAACCCCATAAGAAAAAACTTCCACGTACTAAACCACTACCCAAAGACTTACATGGACTGACCCAGGGCTCCAACTGCATATACTGCAGTGAATAGACTTACTGGGGCACCATTGGAAAGGGAAGCCCTTGGTCCTACTAAGGTTGTACGCTTCGTGTAGGGAAAGTACAGAGAGGTGATCTAAGGAAGGTGAATGGCTGTGGAGGGGACAACCATTATAGAAAGGAAGGGGAAGAATTTAGGGCTGAAGGACAGGAACCCCAGAAAGGAAATAACATTTGAAATGTAAATAATAAATACCTAATTTAATAAAAATGCAAAAAGTTTAATCTTATAGTTCTAAAATCTTACTGTTCAATAAATATAGCTTTTGAGATTTTAAAACATTTATTTCCTATGAAAATTAATATTGTATATGCACATGGAATACAACTACTCACCATTATATTAGTTAGTTATATGGAGCCTGAGAATTGAAGTCGAATATTCTAGAACTATCTTTCAGAATCATTTTAAAAAGTTTTTGAATTATTTCTAGCTCTCATCTGAGCCAGACACTTCTTTATTGACTATGTCCAATTGTTTTTAAAAAGATACAGAAAAGTTTCTTATTCTTTGTACAAATATTGTTACACATATTCCAGCACGGACCCATTATGAGTTAGGGTAGTTATTATAAAGATATTATTAACCTATTGTCATCACATAAAAGTAAATTCTGTAACTATTTATTTATTTATTTATTTATTTATTTATTTATTTATTTATTGGATCTTTTGGTTTGGTTTATTGTATGAAATATCAAAATCTACATTTGCATCCCATTATCATTTACTTAAAATATTAATTACATTGATTGTAATATGGCCCAGACGCAGAGGACAATGGGAGAAATGTAAGGACTGCTGAGAAATGTACAGTCTCCTCTTTGTTAAGCTTGGAATGTATCAAAATCAGAAAAGTAGAGTGACAGATATTGATATGTATAAACGAAGTAATTACATATGGTGTCCTATGCTGTGAAAATGATAAGAAAGCACAATATATTAGATTTTCAATATGTAAAGGAAACAAAGTTATTTTAGATTGCTTTTTAATGGACGTCCTTCCGAGGAGATAATTGGGCCTTAGTAATCAATGCCCACAAATATCATACACTGCTATGCTTATTATTTGAAATAAATAATACCTAGAGTAGGCAATTCCTGGAAGAAGTTTCATTCCACTATACTCCTGTCTGTTTAGAGATTGGATATGCCAAAGATGAAAAGGGTTATCTTCTGTTCCTTATTGAATTTTATTTAACTAAATGAATGTTTTCAAAAAGAAATATTAAAGAATAAAGCCATAGCAGAACAGATTTTTGTCACAGATTATTGTTCTCAGTATAGAGTAATTTAATTAAAGAGTCATCCAATATTGTTAGTTGATCTGTGTGATTCATCACGTTAAATCATCCAATAACCTCCAGCATGTTCAAGTTAACAACATCCATATCGAAACCTGTAACAACTTTTAACTTTATTTTCTTTTCTGCCCTATTACAATTTGTTGCCATTTTTCTAGTATTTACCACGGATTTGTAAATAAACCTGCTTATGTAGCCCACTCAGAATCACTTGTAAATATTCTTCAACAACTTTCACTCAATATGAAATTTCCGGTCTTTTACACTTTTTGTTTACAATTGCATGAAGCACTTCCCTGCACGAGGTCTTCTGCAAGCTCTGCTTTCTCTTCCAGAAGTGTTCCTCCTGTGCTTCCTGTCACATAGACAGCTTTCAGTTCTAGGTCTGAGTAGAACTAGCACTTTGTAACAACTTTGTTTTTCTTGTCTAAAGTTTCAATGGAACAAACTGTTGGTAGATAATTTATTGGGGGAAAAATAGATCATTTTATTATCTCGTATAAAGAGCAATTATAAAATGGTTGATGTTGAAAATAGTAGTGAAAACACGGAAGGGGTAGTGATCACATTTGTAACAGAGAAATAATAATTATCTGTATGAGATCAATGTTATTAAAGATAAAAAATGATGGATCGTGATTAATTTTCATGATAGCACATGAGGATCTGTTATAGATTTAAATATAGTGATAGGATTTGAGGTAGAATGCAGAGCAGGGTGGAAAGTGACTGAAGATGTCAACATGCAGACAAATTATGATGCTGTGCATTTAAGTAACAAAGACAAGATGATGAAAGAATTTGACTGATTGATGCTAAGGAAGTTAAGTCTTTCATGTCTGTTATCTACCTGCGTGGGAGTGTCCAATAGACATTTTATTTTAAAGATTATGACTAATAAATCTCCCTTTAGGAATTAAAATATAAACACAATTCACATTTAAAATTTTGCTCCATATTAGAAGATATTTTTACATTTCAATACTAATTATTTAATGATTGATGATTCTGAGTATGTGATATTTTTCTAGTTATCATCTGTGATCTTTCATCAATGTAACTATGCCTGTATGTATGTATGTACGTACGTACGTACGTACGTACGTACGTATCTATCTATCTATCTATCTATCTATCTATCTATCTATCTATCTATCTATCTATCTTTCTATCACTCTGATCTATCACATATACCAATCCTTTGATATATTTTCTACCTCATATAGGACTAGTAGTATCCTGAAATCATATCACGTGCTGGAAAAGCTAATTACTTATGTCTCATGCTAAAACATATATTCAGTCACGTAACTAAAGTAAATATTTGTGTTTTTATGAAATAGATGAGAAATTGGATAGTATATAAATTAATTACCTGTATTGAATCTATTTCCTGAACTGTAAATTTAAATGAATCAAAATTTATAAAGCAGATTTTAAAATTCTTGAGTACTAATGTATATATCAGAAAAGTTTCATAAAAGTAGAAAATAGAGTGCATTTGTATGTTATATATATATATATACACATACACACATACAAATATATGTAGATATATATACACTTACAAATATATACATATATATACAGGTGATTACATACACATATGTACATATACACACATATAAAACATATTCAACACATAAACATATGTCCTTATGTACACATACACATTTAGACATATACATACATACATACATACATACATACATACATACATACATACATGCTTTTACAAAGCAAAATCCTTGCTATAAAAGAATTTGCCAAGGCCTTATGTATATGGTTTAGCCAAGTAAGAAAAAAATGATTTTAAGCTAAATGGCTCTGTCTGAGTACTCATTTCTGCTTGTTTAACATGATGATGGTTGTACCAATCTGACTTCTATGTAATTGGGGATTGAAATGATCTCCTTTGCTTCTCTTACTCACTCATACACTTTCTCCAAAAATAAGTGATTCCTTATCCCTACAACTAGATGGCATGTGCCTTTAGCCAAACATAATAGGAAAATCAACAGAGAAGCTTCATGTCTTACAAACATTATTTTATAAACTTGCTTGAAATCATCATTTTGATAATTATCATCTTGACAAACGAAACCATCAGGCTTACACATTCAAAAACACCTTGTTATCACCTTTTATAACTAACTGTATTTTATTTGATACAAGAGTAAGAATAAGTAACTGCTATTGAGGTGGTTTTAAGGGTTTGCAGTACCATTACAGCTCATAGGTTGTAAGTGTTTTTAAACTTTTTTATATTGGAAACATGGTCAAAGGATCTACACTGTCTTGAATTTTCTCCTCTGATCACATATTGGATTACCCATGTCAACATTAGCGGCAATAGCTGTAAATGATTGCAATAGTCTCTATGCCTCTGAGGAGAAAATGATGCACAGGATTACTCAGCTACAGTAACATATTTGTAGCAGCAGCAAACGTTTCAAACATCTTATATTTTTCAAAGGGAAATCCTGCTATACAGATTGTGACAAACAAATAAAGCACCACCAACAACGTTTGTGCATCTTGAGTCTCTGCTGATCGTCAAATCCCTGAGAGAAGCACAGCATAGACCTTCTCTCTGTCCTGGCTACTGACAGAAGCCTGGCTGTTGTACTAGGTTGTGCCACTGCTGCTGTTTCCTGTTTGTTATGACAACTCTACAGAACTGAACTCCTAGAGTATTCGTGAAATTTTTGCTAATGGAACAAGATACCTCTGCTAACCTGTGAACTGAAATTCTGCTTTCCAGACAACACAGATGGGAGTTCCTCCAATGAACCTTTCTAAACAGGGCCACCACCCTACCCCAATGCCCCCCCATCCTTTCTTTTACCTCAGGTGCCTGGAGGGCTACAGGGAGGGTAAAGCTTTTAAGATGCGTCATCAAATATTGATATTTGGAAAAAATAGTTTTAGTTTGAAGAGTTATCAGCTGTGGGTTGTCCTTGGGGTGTAATACCACTCAGGTATTTGATGTATGCTGCGTGGAAGGAGCCGGAGTACGCCAAGTTAACTGCAAAATGACTGGGATTCTCTGATAAATCAGTGAATATAAAATTTTCATCAGTAGTGGCAAGAAGCAGGAGGTTAGGGGTCTGGAGGAGGGAGAAGGAAGATGGTTGCTATGTGTAAAATTCATGGCCTCTCAGCTCCATAAATTCAAATAGATCTGTGTCAGAGTAGGAGTGACAGGCACACACCAGAGATGCTGAGCACTATACCAAAAATGATAAAGTGCTAAGTTTTGTGCTGTATATATTTTGATACCAAACCAAACCAAAGAAAACAAAAAACAAATAAAGAACCATGAGTCTGTATAAAGATCTGCTGGAAGAACTTTGTCTGAGGCCCTCAATATTCAACACTAAATAAATAATCTAAAATAAATGAGGACCCACTCACTCCTGGAGATGGCCACCTAGTATTCTTTGCAATAGTATTTTGAAACAGCATTGAATCCCACGGCAAGTGTTCATTGCACAACATATGGAAAATATTTGCACGCATTTTTTATTCAGTGGGAGCCAAGCTCTGGTTACATGTGTGCATGCATTTGTGTGAACATTCATCTTCCTGTGGTCCAGGCTCACTGACCACTGTCTTCCTGCTGCAAGGACAGCACTGACCGCAGTGAATCATAATGAGCTGTTGTCCAATTAATGAAGAAGGAAGTGAGGGACTAAATCCCATTAAAGAGCACAAATGGAGGCATCCATGGCTTCAGCCTCATATATAGAAGAGGATGGCATTGTCTGGAATCAGTAGGATGAAAGGCCTTGGTCCTATGAAGTCTGGTTTCCATTTTGTAGGGAAGGCCAGAGTGTTGAGTGTGAGTGGGCAGGCAGGGTTGGTAGCAATCTCACAGAAGCAGGGGGAGGGTGGATGGGAGAGAGGGGAGCTGGGAAAGGGTATAACATTTGAAATGTAAATATATAAAATATCCAATTAAAAGAAAGGAAATGAGTGAGAAAGGGACAGGAGGCTTAACTCAAAGGAATGAGAGAGATTCTAGATGCTGGTTTAAGTTGAAAGATTCAAGAACCTTTGTTATGTATGAAAGGCAAGGGTCAGCAGACTATAGCTTTGCATGATTTTAAATAAATGTAATTGAAATAATAGTTCCATTTTCTTATATGAACACACAGAATCATTGGAAAAAAATAGACAGCTGTTTTTTATTGGTTTTATTGGTTAAAGAATCATTGGCTTATCTTCCAACACAGCTTAACCCACTCTCAGAAAGATTTTTACGGGATAAGACAGCAATAGAGAGTATTGGGTCAGTGTTGGGATACAGGTATCTTCCATCTATTTTCAGTCACATACATATATCCTTTTAAACTGTGAAAATATAAAAGTAGTAATTGATTAAATGAAATCCTAAGAATATAATTTCTTACATGAAGCAGTACTGTCTGTGTGTATGACTTTCACACGTAGAATAATATTAGGAGAAGGATTCATTTAAAAATTCTTAAAAGTGCTGTGGTATAGTGGTGGAATACAGCATCTACAGTCTTACTGTCTGGGATGGAATCCTGCCTCGCCATTATCTAATCGTAAAGCAAATAAGAATGTAAAGAGACAAGTGCCTCTGAGAAAACACTCCCTATAAAATATAAAATGGCCTTATACATTCAAAATAGTACTATAAATATTTTAGATCTTCTAAAAGGGCATAAGGATGATCATAATAGACTGATTTCATATTGCCATACAATATATTTTATTTAAAATATAAAGCTCTCATGTGTGAAATTTTGTTTAGTTAGAACTGTTTTCCAGCTAGCATGCATTAATCTTCTACCTTACTTAACACTTTAATTCTAGTTGACTCATTTTTATTGCAACCTTTTCAATTGCCAAATTTTTGTCTGCTCTGGGATAGCAACAACCATTTGTGTGCGCGTGTATTTGTCAAATATGTAGAGCCAGAATAACTCTGATGGGCCGTGGTGAATGGAGTTGCTACAATACCTAATGTTTACAGGATATATTTTGATATTAAGTACAGGAATAAAGGAAACACTGTAGTACATATTTTTTGCAAAATATATTTGTAAATATTTTGAGATAAAAATGCAAAAGCATGTTATTTCACCAAATGAGAATACCTGATTACTAAAATGCCAGAAAATATAAGATACTTATTCTGAATTGCAAGGGAATGCAAAATCAAAATTAACAAGAGTAATTTAATGGGATGGTTATTGTGTATGCAATATTTCTATGTCACAGAATTAAACCCATACATTAGTACTCCTTGGTATATTAAAAAGCAATGTGATCTAACTGCATTTTACTTCTTGTAAGACACCTGAAAAAGAACCCAAAAGCTATCCTTTAAATCTATTAAAACTGGTTTTACATTAGATAAATACCTCCTTAAATAAGAGTAGAAGGACATTTTTATAAAGTACTTTTGCTAATTTGAGGCACTCAAAAATGAATTTTGCTTTCTTTTTCCAAAAGCCAATACCAACATACATGAAGAAAGTCCATCAGTAGTGAGAAAGATAATTGCTGCACTTCTTCAATAATCATTTTTTTGTAAGTGAAATTTTACCTAGGTGTTTCAGAAGTAATCGAAATATTTCACTTCCATCAGTAGATGTGGAAGCATCCATGATATAAACAAATGAAATTCACTGCTATGGTAAAATCTCATTAAAGTAAAACAATATCTGCCAGCTACAGGAACTTTTCCAAGCAATTCCAATTGACATTTTAACAATTTATTTTTAGATTAAGTGCAGTAATAAAATACTCCCATATTAACCGTAATTTCTTTAAATTAAGTTCACATTAAATTCAAACTTTTTCACTAGATACAGAGTCTTTTTAATTAATCTATCCTTTCTTTGTAAGGAAAAAAAAAAGAAAATGGATTGTGATGGGTAGCAGGCCACAATCAGAAGCATCACCCACTTTGTGGTAATCTAATAGATATTACTTTAATTTCTTCGAAGAATGATAATACAAGATTCTCTCCTTTTAGTGTTCCCAGTATCTTGATTGATTTCTGGATATCACAGATCCTGTAATGGTTGGATAAAAAGTGTACACTTTGTCATGATAGTAAACTTAGTCTTAGCAATTCCCTGTTTGTTGCTACCTCTGAATAAGGAAGTTTGAATCAGATCATGCTGCT
The DNA here is from genome assembly GCF_021556685.1 of Rattus norvegicus. Taxonomy (NCBI): domain Eukaryota; kingdom Metazoa; phylum Chordata; class Mammalia; order Rodentia; family Muridae; genus Rattus; species Rattus norvegicus. Next base: position 72,132,563 of record NC_141555.1, read on the forward strand.
TGACTCCACAGAGATGTCATCCTTATCTAATTAGCATTTGCACACTTTTGTCCATAATACTGTGTCTTAGCAAGAGTTCTATTGCTGTTATAAAATACCATGACCAAAGGGAAAAAAGAAACTTGGGGAAGAGAGTGTTTATTTTACTTTACATTTTCTTTTTTTAAATTTTATTTATTATAATTTTACAATCCATATTTCATCCCTCTCCCAGCCCATACTCTGACTGTTCTACTTTCCATACCTACTCCCCTCATGCCCATCTGAATGAAGCTGTCCCCCACTCCACCCCAGTCACCCAGACCTCTCCACTCCCTGGGGACTCCATTCTCTTGATGGTAAAGTGCATCTTCTTTTGTTGTGTCCAGAACCAGCACTCCAGACTTAGGGGCCTCATATTAGCTGGTGCATGATGCCACATTGATGGATCAGTGTCTGAAAAAACACTGAGGTCCAGGTTAGTTAACACTGCTGGTCCTCCTGCAGGGTTGCTCCCCTCCTCAGCTTCCTCCAGCTTTTCCCTAGTTTGACCACAGGGCTTAGCAGCTTCTGTTCATTGGCTGAGTGTAATTGTCTGCATCTGACTCTTTCAGCTGGTTGTTGGGTCTTTCAGAAGGCAGTCATGTCAGGTCCATTTTCTGAACATGACAAGGCACATGGTTTCCCTCATTTTGGGGGCCCTAAAATTCTTTAAAGATTCATTGTGCTTATAGGATATGGGAGAAGCAGGTCTGGGGTAGGAAGGGGATTGAATAGACCTTGCTGGATGCAGAGGAAGAGGTGCTGCTCCTCTGTTAGCCAGCAGACTGGCCAGGACAGCATCAAGTGAACAGGCAAACCATGTTGTCATCACTTGGGGGAACCATGGTGAATTAGGATGAAAAGCATCTCTCCTGTCCCAAGCCAGATTCCCCAGGGCCTCTGGGCCATCTCAGACACTGAATAACAAAATCATCAATATCAGAGCTGAGAGATCCATATCAGAAACTAGTCACATTCCTCAGTTTCCCCTCTGGAAGAAACAGATCAATTACAGCCAGGATCAGCTTAGGCACAGCCTAGATTCCAACTGCCTTTTCCAGCGACACCACCACCCTTGTTAGTGAAGGTGATCTGGCACTGATGAGTGGGCAGCATTCTTGGGTTATGGTTATTATAATACAATCAGTGTAGGAGACATCTGTTGCTGGACATGGCACCGTAGACATGGCCATGACTGGTTGGTTTCTATTAATATCATTCATGAATCACAGTCTTAAGTGGATGGAGGGGTGAAAGGGTTTGTGGCTGTGGGACCACTTCCCTACTGGGGACTTGCCAGGACTTGATCTACCCTGGACTTTCTCCAGTATCCTCCCGTTATGCCTTTCCAATTAAGGTGTTAACTCAGAGAGAGAATGGGTCCAGGTTGTATACTGGAGACGGTGGCTCTGACATCATGGAAACATCGTGTGATCAGGCTGAATTAACACACACTCGATGTTCTCATGCTCTTCTTCAAGCCAGTGGCCTCAGCACTAAGCCCCATGATTATTGATTAGTGAGTGAATGTAAGATTGAAAGGGGGGGGCTGCAGTATTGCCCTGGATATGGCAGCCGGATTTCTTCCTGTTGGCCAAGCCCACATCGGAATGACTGTGGCTCCAGACAGAGTGCCCAGGGCTGAGAATTTAAATTCTGATTATTGAATCCCTAATGTAATGAGCCATCTCCCATCCCCTGGTGTTTTGTATGATGAGTCTGCAAGTTGCATGTTTAATATGTAAGGTATGGGAACCATGAGGTATGGGAAAAAGAGAATGTTTGCCTCCTCTGCCCACCCTCTCTGATCTCAGGGAAGTTGTGGCAAAGGCAGGCTGCCCTCATCTTCTCACTGAACTGGACTTGGTGGATGTACTCAGGACCTTGGAGAGGGCCAGAGACGCTGCTTTGTTCTGCAGGATGTTTCTGACTCTTGAAGGTTCTGGATGAATTCCAGGTGAATGGATACCTTTACCTCACAGAGAGGGAAATCAAGAGGCTCGATTATTGTTCCAGCCTCTGGAGTCTGTGGGACCCGTGGGAGGGCTCTGTCTTTTGTCAGCAGTGGTGGGGACACTGGATTCTGCAGTCAGAGCCTGAGCAGTTCCTGTCCCACTCAGAGACCTCCTTTCAGGTAAAGCTGGATCCCCTACTACACCACAGGGGGAAATCAGTGAGTTTATTACACAGAGAAGGTGACTGTCACTGTTTCTGATTTGAACATGGGCATGTAGAGAGAGCTTTATACAAAATTCTGTGGCTTTTCAGGCACCATTGTTCAAAAGATATAATTTACAGCAAGGTTGAAGGACAAAGTGAAGTTTAAAAATTAGGTAAAATATAGTGACTGAACATACTTGTTTTTATTTAAAGTTTTTTTTTAGATTTATTTTGTTATTTTATGTGTACCTGCACCTATGTGCATGTGCTATATGCATACGGTAACCTTAGATATCAGAAGAGGGTGTCTGATCCATTCAAACTGGACTCATGGATGGTTGTGAGCTGCCACGTGGGTGCTGGGAATGGAACTCGGGTCTTCTGCAAGAGCAGCCATTGCTCTTTAGGACTGACCCATCTCTCTGGCCCATCACTTGTTTCTCTTAGGTGATTTTCTTTTTGTAAATAAAGTTCCAAGATGGTTTTATGAGTTACATCGTTTGGGTCTAGGGATGAGAGTGGATTAGTAACAGCGTGAAACCAGAGGCCATACACTTCCTGACCCTCAGTACGGACAGTTTCAATTGTGTGCGTGTGCACGCATGTGCACACATGCATATTGTTTGCAGGTTCCCTTGGAGGCCAGAAGAGGACCTCAGGTGCCTGGTAGTTGATTTACAGGCAGGTGTGAGCTTCTTAAGTGGATCCTAAGAACAGAATTTGGGTTCCCTGCGAGTTTGGAACATGCTATTAACTGATGGGCTATCTCTTAAGGACCATGTGTTTCTCAGTCTCGACTGAGATATCTTTAGGAAAAGATGCACTATCTCTGCAGGCAGCCTTGGCTGGGTCAGTTGCGTTGATGTTTCTGATGCTCAGCCATCAGGAGACAAAGGGTAGACCCCAGAAGACAGCTTCTCTTCATTTTTGCGTCGCCCTTAACTCTCCCATTTCTCTAACCTGTCTTGTTCGAACCACAGGCACAATGGTGCTTCCTCCAGGACTCTGGAGGTGTATTCTTGTTGGTTGAGCAAGGACGTGAGGCTATGAATAAAGGTCAGCGTGACACACTGCCTTTCACTGTACTATTTATGAAATGTTTTGGCAGGAATTAGGGCTGGGGCTGGTTCAGGTGTGTAAATTAGAGACAGCCTCAAAGTCTCTTGAGTTGAGCCTCTTTTATAACCTCAGAGGCTCTCTGGGGAGCACATCAGCAACTACACCACCTTTACGCCCGAAAGGATGGCTGAACACAGGCTTTGGGGCTGAGATACTACAGCAAGCTTTGAGACAGTGGAGTCAAACTGCTGTCGGGTCCTCAGCTTCCCAGCTTCTGTCACATGCAGCTCTTCAGCTTGACATCACTGACTGGAGGGGAAGAGAGCTGAGAGCTCATTATCATGGGTGTCTTGGAAAGTTTGGGGGCGAGTTCTGCATTAATTAAACCTCATTTGAATAATGAGCACATGCTATTCATTTTCTTGGAGAGCTGCTCTGAGGGAAACAGAGAGGCTTCTCCTACAGGAAGCCTGGTGGCCCGTTTGCCCCCCGCCCACCACTTGGGGAAGGAGGGGGAGGAAAGGGTGATATTTTAAACTCTCTCTTATTGAAGGAAACACCCATAACTGGAACATTGTGGGGCGATTGTTAGCTGTTTCTGTTAGAAAAGGCCTGGGGTCAGCCAACGTCTTCTCCAGTCCTTTCCACGTGGCTCACTGCCGTGCATAGGAGATGGTCTAAAATCTGCCCATCTCATCTCCCCAAATCATGTGTTCTTCTTCAGCTGTTATGGGGCTGAGCAGAATGGTGGTGAACTTGGGATCATGTGACCACCTTAGTGGTCATGAGGGTACTCCACAGGAAGAGAGGTGTTCTCACACCAAACACCCAGATCTGCCTGTTTTTGAACTCGGTGCTTAAAAAGGATGGCATCTCTGCACCAAAAAGCAATGATTCTTCTGTACATATGGATATTTAAATCTGATCCGGGCTCATGATATAGTCTAGGTAAAACAAGCATCCTATGTGCCTTTTCTCTGTGATTTTTTTTTTTTTTTTTTTGCAATTGGCTGGGCAGAGAGACTTCATCTCTCATGTGGTACAGGAAGAAACCAGACAGATTCCTCCAGCTCTGTAATTAAATAACATACCTTCATGCCTTTGGCTGTACCCAGCAATCTTTCTTCCCAGAACTACTGCCCATCAGTCTAGGCCAGAGTTCAGAGCCATAAACAAAAGAGCAGAAGGCTCAAGCCTGATTCTGTTGAGAATTCACACATGCTGGCACTTATGAGGCTGCACACTGGAGCTGCACACACTTAATATTAGGATATTGGAGAGGAAGGGAGGGTCTGTGCACAGATGCCAATTTCATACTTCAGGGTGATAAAGGACTTCATGTTCTTGGGGTTTTGGAGCCACCCAGATCCAACGAATGTTCTTCACCCAAACATCATGAGTCTTTAAGCAAGACTTTAAAACAAGGGTGCAACTATCATATATGGGAAGATCCCTGTGGTGGTTTGAATGTGCACTGCCCAGGAAATGGCATTATTAGGAGGTTTGCCTTCTTGGAGGAGGGGTCTCCCTGTGGGGGTGAGTTCTTGAAATCCTTCTCCCAGCCAGGTGGGAGACAGTCTGCTCCTGGCTTATTTTAGATGAAGATGTAGAACTCTCAGCTCCTTCTCCAGCACCATGTGTGTCTGCACACTGCCATGCCCTCTGCCTTGATGATAATGGACTGACCCTCTAAACCTGTAAGAGAACCCCAATTACATGTGGTCCTTGGTCATGGTGTCTCTTCTCAACAGTGGAAACTTAACTAAGACCCCGACTTGATAGTTCATGGGATTGCTCCAATGTTCTAGGCACCATCACTCTTTTATCTTCTGCAATGGCCCAACCCAATCTCTATCCAGTCCAGGGTGCTCCTCCAGTCTTGGTCCTCACAGGACTCTCCTATACAAGTCACTTTCCCTCAGAGTCTCCTAGTTTCTACAATACCACCAGCCATGGCATCCTCTTCATTGATAGGGTGAAGTCTACTCTCGAGGATGTGCACCAAGTCTCCCATGTGTTTTTGTAGAGTAGCAAAGCATCTCCAGGGACAGGGCACCTATTCTAGGGCTTTGAGAGACGACTCAGCCACGAAGAACACTTGTTACTCTTGCAGAAGACCCTGGTTCTATTCCCAGCATCCATATGATGGCTTACAGTTGAACTGTTAGCCAGTTTCAGAAGATCTAATGCCCACTCTTGGCCTCTTCAGTCTTCAGGCAGGCACGTGGTGCACACAGTTCTTTGTAGTCAGAACATTCACACATGTGATAATATAAACACATCTGATTTTTAATAGGTATGAGTTTGGGTTATGGGCATGGGTGATGCTGAGCCTGGATCCCAACAGCTCTCTTTTAAGGTGAGGAGGGACATCAGGAGTTTGGAACCCAGTGGCTGTAGGTGAGGGAGCACCGTATGGTCATGTCAGTATAATGCCTCCTGGTTTGGAAGTGCTCATCTCACGGCTCTGATGGTGCCCTTGAGGCAGAGGTCTCAGCACTGAACATGGGAACAGTCAGCACTGGGGGAAGGAGTCATGTGAATGACTATGACTTCCTTCAAATACAATGAAAGAGGTTCTTTTCCCCGTGTTTTCTGTCATCATAGAGTTCTAAAAATCCCCGTGGTCCAGATGAACTTAATTTGAAAGTCATTACAATGGAGATGGGGGGGTGGTGTGAGCTGACAGTTCATTAAGGAAATATTTGATGACCCAAGAAAAAAGTGCCAGAGTTAATATTATGAACAGGATTAATGAGCAGGGTGGCTCCTAAAATTTATAAAAGAACATAACAACACAACATGCAGGCCGTCGTCTCTGTTGGCCCGACAGGCTTCTGACAGTGTGTCCTCATTTGTTTGTGTTAAATGGTTGATGCTCTATGCTTGCCCACATGGCCGATGTTGTCTCTCATCTGAACTTGACAGGAATAACTTTATGTTTTTGTGTAAACTCATTGCTAATGCCTTAATTGCTTTAGCTGATGTCGGCTTTGCCAGCCAGTCAGGGATGAAGAGGCTTAATGTGTTTCTTCCTTAAAAACAAATAGAACAACAACGACAACAACAGCAGCAGCAACAACACAACCCCATAACAAACAAACAAAAAAACAAGTTTGTATTTTTTAAAAAAAAAACACAACAACTTCATATTCACCAAAAAATAAATTGGAATTTATGTTGTCTGGTGGGGAGTTGTGCCTCTCTCTAGAGCGCTATTGTATTAGGGTTTCCAGAGAAACAGAAATGGCAGAATGAATACACACTGTCTTAGTAAGATTTCCATAGCTGTGAACAGACACCATAGGCAAGGTAACTCTTTTTTATTTTAAGGATTGTTTTATTTTAATGACTGATCATGTGAGGCCACAGTGAGATCACTATGCACAGACATGAAGGAAGCTTTATTTCTTGGTCTCTTCGTCCTTGGTCAGGGTCTTGATGATTTCCTCTTTCTTGGCCTGGAGGCGCTCCTCCCACGCGTTTTTGTGCTTACTTGGTCTTAGACCTGCGAGCATCAGCCTGTTCAGCCTGTAGCTCCTTGCAGGCCTTGTCTGCCTTCGGTTTGAGGATCTGCTCCGTAAGAATCCAATGGTTTTTTAATACATTCCTTTTGACCTTCAGGGACAGGCTGTGATACATATGGCGGTCAATATTCTTAGATATCCAGTATCTCCTGAGAAGCCGGTGCAGGATCCTCATCCTTCTCATCCAGGTCACCCTCACAGGCACCCAAGTGTTGGCAGTACCCTTTCCCTTCCCTGTAACCATATGCCTGCCCTTCAAGGTGTGTTTCTAGCACCGAGTCTGAGGATGGACAGTTACAGGTTTCCAGATGATCAGGCCTTCTTCAATCAGCTTCCTGATCAGCTGACTGGAGTTGGCGTTGGCGACTTTATTAGTAGCATTGGGGTCCAACTGGACCTTCTTTTTAGCACAGTGGAGGACACTAGAGGCAAGGCTCTTCTGTAGCCTGAGCATGCTCATGGATGCAGAGGTAGCAGCCAAGGTAATTCTTATAAAGGACAAGATTCCACTGCAGCTGGCTTACAGTTTCAGAGGTTCAGTCCATTATCATCATGGCAGGAATCATGGGAGCATCCAGGCAGACTTGGTGCTGGAGGAGCCCAAAGTTCTGGATGCACAGACAGCAGAATGGTATTGTCTGTACCACTGAGCATAGTTTGAGTATATACAAATCTCAATGCAAAGCCACCACAGTGGCACAGTTTCTCCAACAAAGTCACACCTATTCCAACAAGGCCACAATGTCGCCAACAAGGCCACACCCACTCCACAAGGCCACACTTACACCAGCAATGCCACACCCACTGCATCAAGGCCTCTCCCACTCCAACAAGGCCACACCTACACCAACAAGACACACCTACTCCAACAAAGTCACACCTACTCCAACAAGGCCAAACCTACTCCAACAATGCCACCCCTACTCCAAAAAGGCCACACCTACTCCATCAAGGCCACACCCAATCCAACAAGGCCACACCTACTCCCACAAGTCCACACCCACTCCATCAAGGCCACACCTACTCCAACAAGGTCACACCTACTCCAACAAGGCCACACCAACTCCACCAAGGCCACACCTCTTAATAGCATCACTCCTCATGGGTCAAGCATTCAAACACAAGAGTCTATGGTGGCCCACTCCTATTCACACCAACAAACACAACAAAAGGTAATTTGACTTACAGGACATTGGATAGTCTAACAATGGCTGTCACATACAAGGGTACTGAGAACCCCATTGGCTGCTCAGTCTATGATTATTGATGCCTCATCCTTCTTAACCTGGTGCTGAAGGCACATGAGTTTTCTGGAGGCCTTGGTCTTCAGTCTACAATGAGATATCAGAGAAGGTGGTTAGAATATTAGCAAAGGAATGCAGCAGCCACAGGAGAGATGACCTTGCCAGTGAGAGTGAAGGCAGGCAGACAAAAATCAAAGCCTCCTTCTTTCACATTCTTAAATCTGGATTGCCACCAGAATGTCCCACCCACACTTAGGGCAATCTTCCTGATTCAAATAACCTGATCAAGAAAATCCCTCACAAGAGTGCCCAGATGCATGCATTTTAATTGACCACTCAAGTCAGCAACCAATATTAGTAATCATGTCTGCCAACTCTCTCATACAATTTATTTTTCTTGTTTGCTTTATATTTTGGGCCCAAAATTAACCAAGCCATGCCACTCATATTGCTTAGCCTTGAAGCATTCATCTGCATTCTGTTCTCTCTAGAAATCAAGAAGCACATTGTATGTTCACCCCTCTCCTGGCTGATCCCTGCCTCACCCAGGAACCAACCAGCTTGCTGTCACTCCATTCTCAGAGACTGGATGGCTGATAAAGAGGCTTCAAGTCCAAGATCAGAGCCTGGCAAATTTACTGAAGCCTGCTACCTGGCTTGTAGATGGTGTGTCTGCCTATATTTTCCTGGGCTGAGAATGTCCTGCAAGCTCTCTGGGGGTTCTTTTTAAACATAAGTGCACCAATAACACAAAGGAGGAGTCCCTTTTTATGACTGAAGTCACACCTTCCAAAGTGCTGCTTCCCAATGTTGTCATCTTTGGTGACATCTTCGTAGGGGTGGGGTAGGGGAGATATTTAGATCACAGCAATCTCTACCGATAGAGTGGCTCTCCTCCAGCTTGCACCGGCATCATCAGGCTTCTGTGTGGAGGCAGCACAGGCAATGTAAGTCCCAAGAATGTCCCTGTTATGTGTCCTTGGCCCTAATGTACCGTGTACCATGATCCTCACCCTGCAACAGCTGCCCTTGTGTGCACCAGAGCTCAGCTTCCCTGATGTCAGGCACCCGGGATCTACCTCTATCTCCTTTTAAACCCATTTTTTAGCTAAAGGTTATGAGTCAGTAGGTAAATTGCTTGCTGTACATGCATGGAGACCTGAGCTTTGATCCCCAGAGCCAACTTACAAGTCTAAGGTGGTAGCATCCATTCTGACACCAGAATCAGGAAGACAGAGACCTGGGGACCTCTGAAGTTCACTGGCCACCCCATAGTCAATGTTTTACTTAGGGTTATACTGATATGAACGGACACCATAACCAAGGTAACTCTTATAAATACAACATTTAATTGCAGCTGGATTACAGGTTCAGAGGTTCAGTCCATTATCATCAAGGTGGGAACATGGCAGCATCCAGGCAGGCATAGTGCAGGAGGAGCTGAGAGTTCTACATCTTCATCTGAAGGCTTCTAGGAGAATACTGCCTTTCAGGTTTCTAGGATGAGGGTCTTTTTTTTTTTTTGGTTCTTTTTTTCGGAGCTGGGGACCGAACCCAGGGCCTTGCGCTTCCTAGGCAAGCACTCTACCACTGAGCTAAATCCCCAACCCCTAGGATGAGGGTCTTAAAGCCCACATCCACAGTAACACACTCATTCCAACAAGGCCACATCCACACCAACAGGTCTATACCCTCTAAAGCTGCCTCTCCCTGGGCTGAACATACACACACAAACACACACAAACACACACACACACACACACACACACACACACACACAGGGGCACAGGCATGCACACACCCAATCCATCACAGGCATCAGATCCCAGATCCCAGTGAGAAAAGCCTACCTCAAAAACCAAGACAGCCACTGGAAAGATAGCTCAGCATGCAAGGGCACATGCCACCAAGCCTGAGGATCTGAGTTCAATCCCCAAGACTCACCAGGTGGAAGATGGGACTGAATCCTACATGTCCCTTGGTCTACATATGTGGTGTAGCATGAATGTGTCTCCCCCGACTAAGAAAAACTATTTCAAAGAGGAATGACACCCAAAATTGTCCTCTGACATCTACATGCATGCACATACAGATGTCACGAGTGTACACACACACACACACACACACACACACACACACACACACACAGACACACACACCACTTGTCTTGGAGAGAGTCTCATGTAGATGTTTTTCAAGATAATACTGGTCTTAGTGGAATTCTTGTTCTATTGTCCAAAGAGAGAGACATCTCTAATAGGGCCGGGTATGCACAAGGTTTCCCATCTAACGAAATAGAAAACAGGAATGTTATGATTCCCAATTTCAGGATGAAAATCAATGAATTCTGCTCTGTGACCTTACACGTTCCTGCTTATCTTCAGAAGTGATAGCCAGACATTACTGTCACCTGGTCAATTTGAAGTGCCAATATGACATTGGGGTGGGACAGGGATGAGAGACAAGATGGTACTGGTCTACGTACAAACCCAGAGCTGTAGGGAGCCGTTCCCCGCTTCATTTGGCGTAGTAGGGACAGCATCAGAGGGAAAAGGGATTATACCTCTTAAATAAGAAACAAGCTTACGCAGTTTCATAGGAAATAAGCTGACACAAGCTTGGGTTTCTGTTGATTCTTGTCTTGAGTGAGTGAAGACACAGTTTTCAGCTTTTCCTAATAGACTCTTTGTTTGCTTTTAACATTCTCATCTCAATGCTCTGAAATCCCACTCTTTGTGTGTAATCCCCTTATGGTGCTTGAATCACTCTGGTCAGTCCATTAGACCTAATAGTTACTTAATGTTTCCTTTTCAAGCACACTGCTTGGGATGAGGGAGACAGCTTGGGGTGGAGACTGAGGAACTGGACACAAGGTAAAAAACTAAGAATGGGTATACGTTCTTAGACCAAGAGTTGGAGAATTCCTGGGATTTATTGCCAGCACTTCTGGCCTATACTGGTGAGACTCAGGCCACAGAGAGACACTGGGTCTAAAGCAAGGTAAATTGGTCCTCTGGCCTGCATGTCGCACACATGAGCACATACACGCATACCATATATGCATATATGCATACACACAAATGGGAAAACATGTTATTAAACATCCGTGAATGTAATGAATTTTCCTCAGAAAAATCCCAGATCTCTTTCTTTAAAGAGGAGATAGTTGCAAAAACAAATGCAAGGGTAAAGAAGTTGTAATGGAAATGAGTCTGACACCCCTTCATTATATGGGGATTCATGTAGATTTAGATTTTTTTCAAACCTACTTTAATAAGGGTTGTCAAATGCTTAGAGCCCCCTTCTGTCCCACTGTCCAAAGGTAGGGGAGAAAAGATGATAAATAGGGCAAGTGGTTGTGGACCTGTTTAGAAGTAGTTCTTTGGGGCAAATCACATCTGTGCTGTCAGAACACCGGCAGTCCAGTCCCGTAGTGTCAGGATACCAATAGTCAAGTTTAAAAAAAAATGTCACCAAACACAAATCAGCAGTGGTAGCACAAACTAGCAGAAACAGTCGGGCCTCCACCAAACTGGCACTAGTCAGCAGGAGTGACCAGAACCAGCTGGAACACCAGGAGCTCTTTCCACACCTCAATAAAGTGAAGGTCAGTGAGAATCAAGACCAAGGAGGGATTGCAGGCAAACAATGCAAGCACCTCATCAGTGTCTACTGAGTCATAGTCGTAATCTCTCCAAATATCACGTGACTCACCTTAACAAAACCCCACATGAGTCTGCATCACAGGACAACCAGAAACTTCCACTTCAGACACCAGAGTGTGAGGAACGAGAGAGAGACTTAGACATATGGAACAAACAAGGATATCCCCTTGAATTGTAACATGTCCCCAAATGACTGGAAGGGAAGATACCTCTATGCTGAGCTGCTAAATTCCCTTTAAATCACAGTGGCCTTCAACTGGCCGGTTTTCTAAAATTGTCTCTGTTGTTACCTGATACAAACACTTTATACTTGGTGGCTGATGATGGACCTTTATTCAATAGCTCTAGCCGTCCTTTTGCTACTTTGTAGGTTCTCCTTTCTTTTACATTCAACCCCCTAAAACTAGATAGGAGAGAAATGAAGAGAGAGGGAAAGGGGTTCTATCACCATTAGACGACCTCGTGTTGATTAGGGGAATCGAGTTCCTTGGGGGACAAGTTTGATCTTCATTGTCAGAATGTTTAGTTTCTTCTTTGGGCCTGACTATTTAACAAACTGCAACCAACAGCAGCCCACCTCTGTGGCTCTAGCATTTATATGTTCTCTGAAAATTCTCCAGCATCCCAAATGTTACAAACATGCAAAATCTATCTGCTGCTTGCAAAATCATGCCCCTGCTAGAGCATGAGGCAAATCATAGTCAGCCACCGTTGACAATCGGGAGCAACCCCGTACCCCACAGCCTGTATTAAAACAACAACATACTCTTATAATATTTCTATGTTTTTAAATACACCAAAATCAAAATTCTCACTGCAAATAGCCAGTTTCATTAGGATATTAGTATAACTGACTTTCTATCCTTTAATCCACGGAGGGCATCCTGATTAGCTTGAATCAGTCATGCTAGCTTTGTTCTGTGCATGCCACTGGTGTTGAGGTGCATCAGAAGACTCACTGAGACACACCAAAAATCTTCTGAAGAAAAATTTTTTTCTGCCTGTCACAAATAGGGAGCTATCCAAGACAGTTTCATCTCTTTTCCTCTTCCTCCCATCCAGGGTTGGAGTTCTGCTGTGGAGGAGTGTAATGTGGTCTCTGGAATGCAGCAGCCGTCTTGTGACTATATAATAACCAATCACTGAGGGCAGTAGGATGAGAAAGATGGATGAGCCAAGAGTCCTGTGGGATGGCTGGGCTGTTGAACTGATGCTGTGTGTGCTTTGGTGTTTCTTCCCAAGTAAATCACACCCTTGGGATTAAGGGATACTGATTGGTTTTATATTACTGTGGCCAGACACATTCCCAGCAGATATATTTATTGTGTTTGCCCTTCTAAGGCCAGAATTATTGCCAGCCTCATTTAACCTCACCTTCTGCCCTATTGGAACCCCACATTGCCAGCCCCTCCCCGGGACCTCCTTAGCAATTAGCAAACACACACTCAAATAAGGGCCAATGTCCCAGGAGGTGGATGTGATACAACAATAATTACACACACAGTAGGAAGTTTAATGGAATATTATTTAAAATGTTTCTCCCCAAAGAAGAGTGAAGTCAATATAATTAAAAAGTGACATTCTTTTATCTCCCCCTCTCAACGTTAAATGATTGATAACTACCTGCTAAATATCTGACCTTTCTCAGGACCACACAACACAGATGATATCCACCCCTGCCTTCTTCATGATTACTGTGGGGGTTAAGTTATACCTCATGGACTAAAGGTATTTCTTTTTTTTGTGCAGCATAAGGCAGATGAGGTTTCTTCCAGAAACTTCACATTTTACAAAAGCAAAATGCTGCCCTATTGAGAAACAATGCAAAATCCTTCATAGCTCAACGTGGCTTCCTGTCTTCTGATTAGAAATTTAACCCACATCGCATTGTCATGGAAGGAATGTGCACTTTACAGAGAGACTGTGGTCTCACAGAGGAATGGCTTTCAAAGGTCCTGAGGTGGGGTTCTTGCGCTAAGGAGCTGGCTTAGCCAGTAAAGTGTTTGCCATGAAAGTATGAGGGTCTGAGTTTGGTCCCTAGAACCCACGTTAAAAAATAAAAGTCAGACATGGTGGCCTGGATTCCTGGTACCAGAGACATGGACAGATGCATCCCCGAAGTTCTCTGGTCCACCAGCCGGACTGGTATGTTTGGGGTGTAAGTGTGAGACTTTGTTGCAAGAAAACAAAGCAAGACAGGGTGGACCTGTCTCAGTTACTTCTCTTTGTTCTGAGGAAATACTGTGTGAACTATCTCAGGGAGGAAAGGGTTGACTTCAGCTTGATCAGTGCCCATCAGGAAGAAAGTCAGGGCAGGAACTCAAGGCAGAGACTTGAAGGCAGCAGCTGAAGCAGAGGTGATGGAGGAACAACCGCTTACTGGCTTGTTGCTTATTGCTTGGTCACCGCACTTTCTTCTGTAACCAGGACCACCCACCCAGAGGTGGCCCATATGTGGATCTCAGGTCCTCAGGCCTGGCAGCAAGTAACTTGACCTTCTGAGCATCTCACCAGCCTGGAGCAAAATGCTGACGAAAGGAGGCAGTGGGACTTGAATGAAGTGTTTTCTTTCTCTTTTCTATTTTTTTTTTTTTTTTTTTGGAGCTGGGGATCGAACCCAGGACCTTGCGCTTGCTAGGCAAGTGCTCTACCACTGAGTCAAATCCCCAACCCCAGGTGTTTTCTTTTTAAACTCTTTTATTATTGTTTTAGAACCTATATAGATGCATGTAAGGCCTATTTGTTCAAATCCATCCCTTCATTCCCTCCCTTCCAATTCCCTTGTCGCAACGTCTGTGTTACAGGAAATGTCTAGAGAAGGGTGGATTTTTGGAAGCCCTGGGTCAGGTCTGAGCTGCTCACATGGGCCCTTCAGGGAGACCTGGTGATTAGGGGTACCATTAGCCACTTAGTGGGTGGGAAATGCCCCATTATTTCCATTTTAAATGTCTAACTAGGCCCGGTGGGAGGCAGATTCTTATCACTTCAGAAAAGCCTTCAGTCCCTTTGACCCCTGTCCCCAGCCCAGTGACAAACCTAGAGGGCTCTTGTGTTTGGTGAGGATTGTCCTGGTGCGCTCTGGGACTTCTGCATTTGCTCGAGGACTCTGAGTGTTCGTGTGACTCAGACAGCACAGGGCTCCTGGCTTCTCTGGATTTCCATGAGAGAACTCAAGTCCTTCTGCAGACTTGATTGACAGGGTGTCGGTACTGCTATTGGTGTTCCCATTAGGGGCTGATGACTACTCTGGCTCATTACCCTCTCACTGGAGTCTGGCCTCCAAGGTTTGCCTTTTAGACTTTTTGTCTTTACTTCAGGGAGGGAGCATAGAGCAGGTCTTAGCATAAAAATGCTGTGCCTCTGAGTCGAGGGAGAGTGTGAACGTGGAGCAACTGCAGCTTTGTCTGATGTGTGATGTCTGGATTTCCCTTCCCTGAGATTTTACCCTCCCCCCATCCCTGCTACTTCCTTTATTTGCCCTTCCTTCCTGTCCTCCATCCTTCCCCACTTCTTTTCCGTGGTGAAGAACATTGCTTTATAACATCTTATTATTAGACACAAGAGAGGCAAAGACATTGTACCTTGTAGTCACATGACTTCACACAGGAGACAAAGATACTCAACATTCCAGTCTGAAGAGGTTGGTCCCTGCTTCCCTCTGGTGCACCCCTCCCTTTCTCGGATAGTTTGAATGTGAAATGCTCCTCAGAGACTGTAAACACAGAAACACAGCTCTCACCTTAAGGGACTAAGGATGATATATTCCGGAGCCATGTAGCGTGATCATGGTCCAGGATCACATATTTAGGTCACCCCTTATCCCAGTGTGGACACAGATTCACGAAGTTTCATAGTTTGACAGAACAAAGAGTGTTATAATGCAAGGAAAATGCAAAACACATTGGTTGGCACACACTCAAGGCAGTTAAAGCAAATTGGGGGGATCTTTTCTATGGCCCCATGATGCAATCTGATGACATTCTTAGCTTTTGGATTGGTGGTTTCTAGGGGTTTAATAAGTTAATAGATTACGCATTTTTTTAAATCTATGACATAGATTCGTTTTGACAAAGAGTTAGGCAAAGAATTCTGGGGGCTAAAACTATCAGGTAACTAATCTCAGGATCAGCGACATCCCAACATCTCCTCACCACTGCAGCTCTAACCAGCCAGTCAGCTTTCGCAGAAAGCTTCTTCCTAGAAATTCTCATTTAAAGGGCACACATGTGGAAACAGCTGGACCTTGGTTGCTGGCACCATTTTGAGAAGGGATTTAGGAACAACTTGGACACGGGGACAAGCTGGCAGCCATAGAACCACAGAGGCAGACTGCAAGGTCCATGTCCTGCCTGTCCCTGACTCAAGCCTGCTTCTCTATATCGTGGGAGCTCGGTGGACAGGGGCAGCCTCCATTTTCTTCTGTCAGGTACTTTGTTACGACAGTAAGGGGACTGATTAGCACAATTAATAACAGTTCAACTAAGTAGAAGCAGTCTTGAGAGCCAAGGGTACCGTTCTGGCTTTGCGCTGGGTGAGGAGTTGTTGAAGATGCTTTTGTCTCCTTCCAGAATGATGAGTTGTCATCTTTACATGCAAATGTCTGTGTATGTCATTGATTGGCAGGCAAGGCCTTACCCATTGTAGCCGAGGGAAGCTGATCCCATATGGACTGCAGTTGGCTCCCGCTCCATTGCTGTGGACTTCTGAGCCCATGAGGAGAATGGGAAGCAGAGGAGGTCACTATGTGACAAAAGAGGAAGGGATGGACGATGTGTCCACAAGCAAAGGGTGTTGGCATCCTCCAAAAACAAGAGGAGTGACAGGGAGTTCTCGCTCTCTCTCTCTCTCTCTCTCTCTCTCTCTCTCTGTGTGTGTGTGTATGTGTGTGTGTGTGTGTGTTTGTGTGTTTGTGCGCGTGCCCTACTGACACTTAGGCTCTAGACACTCACCTTCCAGAATGCTGAGAGATAGAGCATCTGTTGTGATATCCCCCACTTATGGGCATGTGTTGTAGCCACTACAGGGCTTCACACTGAATCCCTTGCTGCTCTCAACTTGGCCCAAGCCCAGTGGGGATGAAATTGCCACACAGACGGGGAGATGCTTGCCTTGAGATAACCCATGTGGATCCTGTCATAGCTCTCAGTTCTCTGGGTTGAGTGGTTGTATATCCCAGGGCCCATTTGTAGTCAAAACCCTGTTCCCAAGCAAGTGCTATCCTTGATAGGATGAGCAGCCATTTCTTAGTGTTTTGTCCACTGCTGGAGACACTGCTGTAGCTTCTCCTGGGAGAGTGGCACTGAATGTGTGGGACTATTCCTCTCTTAGTGCTAGACACAAGGTAAATCCGCTCATCCCCAGGACTGCTCAGTGTTGGTCTCCTTCCTCCCCTTCTATTTATCACCATCTGAGAGTTCAGGATGCGTCTTTATATGCAGAGCTGTGAGAGCTGTTCTCTGCCAGGTGACCCTCTCTTCTCTCCACTTCCCCAAGATTCATGTCTCATTCATGTCAGCAGAGAGGAGACAAGGCTGATGGTGTAGGACGTCCTTCTTAACTCCCCTGGGAGCTTGTCAGGGCTGCTTAGAAGGGCAGAACTTGTGGATTTCTGCCTTCAAAGGCAGGTCCACTCTGTGGAGAATGGAGGGGGCAAAAGCCTGAGGGGTAGAACTGAGCCCAGCCTGCTGCGGGCTCCCTTGTGTTTCCTGTGCATCTTCATTACACAGTTTTGTTTGCTTAACTCAGTTTTCGGTAGCATCACTCTGGGCGCCTATACTTGTGGTTTCAAATTTTGAGCTAATTCTAAAATAACCTCTGGAAAGGGGTGGAGCTGGGAAATGTAGTTTCTTCTTGTAGAGGGCCGGAATAACATTCGCCACCACAAGATGGCACTGGCTTCCAATGCACCCCACATGGAAAGCCGAGATAGTTCCGCCATTACAAGATGGCGCTGGCCTCCGCCGCGACACCCTACTTCCTTTAAGGAAGTTAACTGTGTGCGCATGTGCAACAGTGCTTTTGTGCCAGGACTTTGTCCACTCCAGGGCGTTCCTAATGAGATCATGGGTATGCAACCAATCAGGTGTGGATGTGCCGCGCTAGGTTGTATATAAGCCATGCCATGCTGGCGTCCCAGGTGCCCTCTCTATTATTAATAAAGAATAAGCATTTTTGCTATAGAAGGATTCGTGTATTCACGTGTATTCTTGCTGGCAAGACGTCGCGCTGGACATCTTCTGTTCAACTGAATCACAACTTTGTAAGCAGCGGGCGAGGTTTTTGCAAGTTTAGCTATTTTCCTCTCTGGGTTTCTTGTATCTTCTTCTTTGAGGCCGGGGAATTGGGCAGGTATCCTGGCTGTTTCACACTGCACACCTTAGGTCTTAGGATGTGCTGCTGGGGAAACAACAGCCATTCTCTACAGCACTCCCTCCCTTAGCACGGGACCTTGGGAGACATTTGGTATTAAAAGGACAGCACTAGCAAGAACGGTTTTTGCTCTTTCTTTAGTTACATTGACTGAATGAATGTTGTTTCGGGACCTCTGGTTTATTTATTCATGGGTTGTGTTGGGAATCCATTGGAATTAAAGCATTCCCTTCTGGAGGGAAGAAAGAAGCTCAGAAGATTCAGGAAGCTTAAGAAAACTTTAATGCTTAGGAATCTCGAAGGTTATGATGATCAGGTCCTGTTCCAAAGAGCAATCAGATGAGAACAATTGCCCCGGGGGTCGGAGGCAGCCATGATGAAGGGGGCTTCTTGGGTGGAGCTGCATGCAGTTTGTGCTGAAAGCTACAGGATGTAGCTATTTTGAGTGTCACCCATGCTGGAGTGGGTTGTCCACTGATAGAGTTGTCTGAGCCACTCATCTGTTCCTGAATAGCCATGATAAGGTAGACCTGGCTGGAATCATTTGTAGTTGGAGGCCTACATGAGGTGAACACACATTGTTCAGGTCTACCCGGGACAGTTCACGTAACATAAGCTGCTAGACATTCATGTATATTAAAAAGTAGCAGAAGTCACCCTATGTTAACATAACCAGAACTAGGTAGCTAAGGGAGCAAAGCTAATGCAGGGTATTGGGCACAGGTTCTAGAGGACCCAGTGGAGGAAGGATATTCTTCATCCTCGCCCCTCAACCCTGCACCTCTGTGCCGGTCCAGATACCACCAGGCACGACGTCATCCTGCAATCCACATCTACACTGGTTTACCAACCAGATCAAATACTTCAGGAACCTACAGCACTACAATGACTTCATTGGCTGCAGGGAGGACACAGCCAGTACAGAAGTTCTTTAAAGTTAAAAGAGAACTATCACTCGTGTAGGGAGAGGACCTTTTCACTCTCCAGGAGCCTTGCGTGAGAGCTCGGGCCTCCTGGGATCCACAGTTCTTGCTTCAGGGCTCAGCAAAGCTCAGGTCAAATGTAGTCATTGATCGGAGCAGCCTTCCTTCCTAACTGAGGTGCCATTCTTATATTTTCTGCCACAATGAAATTAACACTTAATTACGGTGGCATGTTTTTCATCTTGTGATACACAGTGCTGACCCACAAAGGCACAGGGAAAATATTAACATCTGTTTCCACCTCTCTGCTGGAATAGGATGCTTGTTTCCTGCGGGGAAGTTGTGAGTTCCCCTGTGATACAGGTTATGTTCTGAAGGGGATGGAGGGGACTCCAATCTGCTCTGTAGTAGTTGCATTCAAATACAATGCTGTCTATTTGTCTTATCTGTCTGTCTGCCTGGCTGTCTATCTTATTTATCTAATCTATCATTTGTCTATCATCTATCATCTATTTATCCATCCATTCATCCATCCATCTACTTTCTATCTCTCAATCTATCTATCTATCTATCATTCTATCTATCTATCTATCTATCTTTCTGTCTGTCTATTATCTATCATTTGTCTATCTGTCTATCTATAATTTGTCTATTTAGTATCTATCTACCATTTGTTTATCTAATATGTATCATCTATTTATCTAAGGTATGTGCATGGGTGTGTATAGATGCATATGTTTGCAGATGTGTG
The DNA here is from genome assembly GCF_021556685.1 of Rattus norvegicus. Taxonomy (NCBI): domain Eukaryota; kingdom Metazoa; phylum Chordata; class Mammalia; order Rodentia; family Muridae; genus Rattus; species Rattus norvegicus. The sequence goes on from NC_141555.1 coordinate 72,152,282, forward strand.
TACATGTCTCCACATTCAGGTAGAGTCAGAGAACAACCTCAGTCCTCATCCTCAGGCATGGTCTCTGTTATCAAGTCGGGGTCTCAAATTGGCCAGGAGCTTACCCATCATGCCAGCTGTGGTGGTCAGCAGATCCTGCAGATAGTGTCCTTGTTTCCCCAACTGGCATTAGAAGCTTTCTCCATTCACATTTTGATGTGGGTTCTGGGAATCAAACCCATGTCTTCATGCTTATGAGGTATCCTGGTTAGTTTTCACTGACATCTTGACATAACTTAGAAGAGACTTGACATAGAGTCTCCTGGTAAGAGAGAACCTCAAATGAAGAGCTGCCTCCATCAGATTGGCTTGTGTCCTACTGTGTGAGAGACTGTCTCAACTGACAGGTGATGAAGCTGGGCCCACCCACTGTGGGTGTCATCTTTCCTAGGCCAGGGTGTCTGGCTTCATGAGAATGTGAAATAAGCATGGGCAGGTGAGTAAGGCCGTGAGAAGTATTCTTTTGTAATTCTCTCCTCGGGTTCCTCTCTGACTGCCCACAAAAGCTGGTAAGCCAAAGTGCAATCCAAAGAATTGTTTTCCTTCTACAAGTTGTTTTTGGGTAGAGTGTTTGATCATAACTGTAGAGAGGCAGACTCATATGTGAGGCAGACACTTTCCTGACCTAGTGAACTGCTTATTTGCAGTCATGCATTTTAAAAGAAAAAGCTTTAGGAATAGGCACCAAATGGCTGACTCTTTCTAGGATGAATACAGAAATCAGATACCACAAAACTAGGATATATATATATATACATATGTACATATATATATATATATATGTGTGTGTGTGTGTGTTATATGTGAGTGTATGTATTGTATATATATAGTATATTGTATATATACAGTATAAAGATATCACATGTGTGAAACTAAGTGCACACATGCTAATATGTATATGTGTATTTATAAAATTATCAGTGTGTTCCATGTATGTATGTTTATGTGTGCATTCATGCCTGTGTGCTCATGTTCTTTGTGTGCATATGCATGCGGATATATGTGTCATGCATGTCTGTATGCATGAAAGTGTATGTCTGTGTTGATGCTACTTAGTCTTGTCCTCCACCTCCACACCGTAATCGGCCTGCTTCTCAGTGCCACTTTAGATGGAGCTGGGTGTCTTCTCCTTTTGGTAGGAAATGATGGACCAAAAGTGTATATGATCATAGACTGGAGACCTCAGCAGAGTTCATACACACATGGTGGGAGTGGCACTGTACTCAGTTAGAAGCAGGTACTCAGGTCTCTGACTCTTGTCTATGAGCCAGAGAAGGACAGCTTTCCTCTCTTCTCTCCTGCCCTGGTTTCCATGAAGTGTCCTCGTGCTGCTCCTCAGAGTTGCTGGTAGGATGCTCCCTGCATGTTGCCACAAGAGACAGACCTGCACCCGGAGAAGCCCAAGTGGGGACAACGGGTATCTGCTGGTCCTGAAATCCAGGTTAACTCCAGCATTCCTCCCGATCATGTAACAGAGCTGTGCAGTAGTTGTAGGGGTATAATTGATCATTCCCACCTACCTTATAAACCTTGGCCATTATCTTTCTGGTCCAGGCTTGAGAAATGGCCATAAAAAGAGTTTTGCTTCTACCTTCCCCTCGGAGAGAGCAAAAAAAAAAAAAATTAGTAGATATTATTAAAAGGCTTTTAATCCATGAACACATAACCAGCTGAAATCAGCTGAAAGTGCCTGTGACTGAATGGAGGATGTGTGAGGCATCTTTATCTAATAACCACCATTTGCCATAATAAAGATTTATTTCAAATCAAAGCAGATGAGTCAAGTTCTTTTCTCTAAATCTGCTTCTGCCAATAGCCCTACACATCCGTATCCCATTTTACTGCCATCTCTTCTACTGAGAGCGGAGGCAAAGGCTTTCTATTCTTCCCAATTTCCCAACAGACTCAGTACTGATTCCTTTGTGCCCTCAATGGAAGGTACTTTTAAGCCTAAACCCGCAGGCACCGTTTGGTGGGGGGGGTTGTGGGGTTCAATGTCCCCATTTCTGTGTCCAGCTTGCTCTCAGTTCTCACATCACATTCTCTTATCTGCGTGCTCACACACCCCGAATCATTTCAGACAAGGTTGTACCCACTTCCTTTTCCCAGTCAGGGTTCTATTCTCTTCTTGTCTCTTGGGTTCATGGAAAGGGCCCCCCCCAAGTCCCCTGAAATAGTTGACAAGGAAAAGCACATCGTTGGGTGACCAGCATGGGTTTTCAGAGCTAACAGGCACAGCGGAAGAAATATGGGATGATTTATTAAGTCATGAAGTAGTCCCGGAACTAATAATATATGAAAATAAAAGAAAGAAACCCAGCTTAAATAACAATGCACACACACACACACACACACACACACACACACACACACACACACACAGTCCTTCTCCAAAAGCATGCACACGCACTCAGGAGTACACAGTTCACAGCCAAGTGTCGTCATCTTCTCTGCTCTGACTGTGTTCACAGCTGGCTGAACTTACTGGGGTAAAGACCGCCAATATTTGATTATTAAACCCTGCCTTTCCTCCTGGGCATCCAGCTCAGTGATGTTGCCTGGCATCCGTGGACTGAGTGCCAATGGAATGGTCTGTGTATATGACTGGATTACTGGCAGCCTCCACTCCAGCCCTTCGTGTCCTTTCTCCCTTCCTTGCTTTGCTACCTGTTTGGGCTCTTAGGCTCAAAGTAGGGCAGAGCTATGGGGAAGGGGAAACCTTGGTCCCTGGAGACAATGTAGAGCCATTTTAAGAAGGTAATTGCAGCCAGAGAGGAGGACTGGGCCCTGGGTTGGCAGCTGATATCGCAAAGGCTCTTGTCAGAGTCATTTATTGACTTCCTCTTCAGAGATAACTATACTCAGAGAAGAAATACTCTCTATACCCCACCAGCTGGAAAGGAGCTTTCTTTATTGAATATCCACATTTCATTTTTCATTTTTGTAATGTATGCATCATGTGTACTCACGGTTGTGTGCACATATTTGTGGAGGCTTAAAGACTGATGTCAGTGTCGGGAACACCACCCAAATCATCTGAAACAAGTTCTCCCATTGTCCTGGAACTCACCATTTAGGCTAGATAGACTGGCCCCCAAGCCCCAGGATCCACCTCTCTCTACACATCAGCACCGTATTAATAATATACAGTGTGCACACACACTCCCAGCATTTCCTTCAAAGTAAGAGCTCAGACTTATGGACTACAAAGTTAAAATAATCAAGGGACTGGGTAGATAGCTCAGCAGTTAAGAGCACTGACTGCTCTTCCTAGAGGTTCTGAGTTCATATCCCAGAAACCACATCGTGCCTCACAACCATCTGTAATGGGATCTGATTCCCTCTTCTGGTGTGTCTGAAGATGGCTACAGTGTACTCAAAAATGAGGTAAATAAAGAAAAGAAATTGAGTTCAGTGTTTTTGTAGCTTTCATAGGGCTGCCTCCTTCTCTTCTCTTTCTTCTTCTTTTCCTTTTCCTCCTTGTCTTCTAAGGCTTAAATATACATATGTGTGTGTGTGTATATATATATATATATATATATATATATATATATATATATATATATATATATATATATAGTGTAAGGGTGTTTTATTTGAATGCATGTATATGTACCTGGGCATGCCTGGATCTCAGGGAAGCAAGCAGAAGGTCTTCCCTGAAACTGGAGTTACAGATGTGTGGGGGCTGCCATGTGAGTGCAAGACATAAAACCTGAGTCCCCTTCAGGAGCAGCCAGTGCCTTTAGCTGCTGAGCCGTCTCTCCAGCCCACAATGGGGTCTGATCCTTAACGGCAGAAGGGATCGTGTTCAGTCTTTCTGATCTGGTAAGAGGTGGATGCCAGAGTGATCATGAGAAATCCTGAATGAGAAAGGAAGGATGGGGTAGAAGGCTCGTTTCCTACATCCTGCAAGGAAAAGACATCTATGTTTATAGTTACTGGAGAAATAAGGACAGCCTCATGCATACATCAGTCACCTATTAGAGTAAATGTCGACCGGATTGTCCTCTTCTCTGCTTAAAAACACCAAAGTAAATGGCTGATAAAGTAGAAAGAAGTCCCCCCACCCCTTTAACAGAAAGAACTTAGACGTGTAAATGTTTTGACATTTAAAGGGTAGGTAATGAGAGAAACGTGATGCCTGTTTTGACTGAAAGTTGACAAGGCTTCTGTAAGCATTTGAGTTGGGAACTGCAGGGGATGTTTGGGTTTGTTATCTCTGTCCTCTGTCTGGTGGCTTGCACTGCTTGAGTGCCATCAGTTTTATGAAGATCAGCGTGTGTTGTGGTTAAGGTGGGATAACAGGAGCTTAAAAATTCGTTAATGACTAGAAATTGGAGAAGGGGGAAAGGTGGCAGCTATCTGTTTAATGAGATCTGGAATTTCCCTTGAGTTCTTTTACAATAATATGCTGAGTTTTGTGCAGCAAGCTCAATGTTTCACTATAGGCAATACTATAGCCCTCTCTGTCAGTTAGAAAACAAAAAAATGAAAAAACACCACATGAGCAGCAATCACGCTCCAAGACTGAGTCTTTTTATACAGCTCTGAACCCACCTGCCTAGGGAATGGTTCCACCCACAATGGGGTTGACCCTCCTAAGTCAGTGAACAATCAAAGCAGTTCCTCATAGACATGTGCACAGACTCACAAACCTCTGGGCAGTGCTGCTTGAGGCAGGGGCATTATTGAGATACTTGGGTTTCTTTCGTCTTGTGGCTCTCTTCTTTCTTTCTTGCTTAGAACCTTCTGTTTGGTTACTAGGTGGGGGAAGGGAGCCCACACAGGAAATGAACTACAGAGTCCAGTTTCACCTCTGCTTCTGGTCCTCTTGTTGGCCCTGTGGGAAGCGTTAAGTTCCTCCTCTCTTTATGTTCCCACTACTAAATGTTATAACCACTGGGTCATTAACACTCTTTCTTGTACATGGAATAAGGACAGAAGTGACTGTGTCATCTCCTAGGTAATGCCGACTGTCCATCCTTTTCTTGAGCCTGCCCAGGTCACTGTGGCTTACAGTGATAGAACAGACAGAAGGTGCAAGCAAAGGCTCCTGGGAATCTGTGAGGCCTCAGTCCTCCCTGCTGCCCCATTGAGTCTGCTCTAGGTTCCTTCCTGTGGCTGTGATAAAACACTTGGATGGAAAGTAGTGTAGGGGAGGAAAATGTTTTGACTTCAACTTACAGGTCATGGAGGGGAGTCAGAGTAGGAACCACAACAAGTTCTTGAGGCTGATGCCACCAAGGGACCCTGCTTGTTGGCTTGCTCCAGCTCAACTAGCTTTCTTATACATCTCAGAATGACCTGTCTAGGGAATGGTGCTGCCCACAGTGGGCTTGGCCCTCCTACGTCAGTCAACAATCAAGGCAATTCCTCATAGGCCTGTCCACAGACCAACACAATAACACATAAGACATTTGCTAAGCCCTCCCCTCACGTGTGTGTCTGCTTGTATGTCTGTCTTTCTCTCTCTTCAATTGATGCTGAGTTGATCAGAGGTTATAGTTAACCAGTTTCTGCTAGCTGCAGCATGCGTCTTGCTTTCTTGATTCTGTAGACTCATAAACGGTGCAGAGATGTGCCCCATGGGGAATCATACCCGAGTCTCACCAGGAACTGATTTAAATGAGATTTATGATTCAGGAATGAGTTTGCACTCTGAAGTACTTGGCTATGAAAATGACAAGCATTTTGGATGCCAGAGGGTAGATTTGGATTGAGTTGCGTTCTCTTTAAAAAGATACGCTGACATCTGTGATGTAAATGGCAAGGTGGGTTCCATGGGAAGGAAGAGGAAACAAATTACTCTTTAGAAAGAACTTTATGAGGAAAAGGTCAGCACCACAGACATCCATTACAGCCATGATCAGGCCCTGAAGCAGCAGTGAAAAAACTCTGGCCCTGATGGGGAACTTCCTTAGCAGAGATGGTCGCCAAAGGGAGCTGTTTTGTCCTCACTCTTTCGACTTCAGTGGCTCAGCATGGGCAGTAACAACATTTGTTCTGGGAAAAGGGAGGTCTGACAGAGTCCCTGAAGTAGCACTCCTGGATCTTACACCCTCTGGAAGACCAGTCTTGCAGCTGGTCCTAGTTGGGTTCTGCTCCCTTTTGGGGACAGTGTCTACTGAGTGATGCCTAAGATGTGGAATTAATCCCCCATCAATTGTTTTTTAAGAGTTTCCTTTTCTCATGCATCGCTTTAGAACAGGCCTGTTTATCAAGGACTACTGGTCCGTGTAATTCATCAGCTAAGGAAAATGTTCAAATGGCTTTCTTTCAGACTAGCAGGATTTTAAAAGGCAGTTATTTAATTACAGGCTACTTGTGAGAGGGACAGATAAGCCTAATAGAGCATTTTATTTAGTGGGGCAATGACACCTGAGGGACAGCAGATGCGTGTGTGTGTGTGTGTGTGTGTGTGTGTGTGTGTTTGTGTTTGTGTGTCTGTGTATGTGTGTGTGTGTCTGTGTGTGTGTGTGTGTGTATGTGTGTGTGTCTGTGTGTGTGTGGTAACAGCAGTAACACTGTCAATTTCTCCCTGTGTACTCTTCATGTTTGATGCTAACTTGGAACTTTTAATGTGATTTCAACTTCTCCCCTACACCTTTGCCTCCTCTTTCCCTCATTCTTCTGTCCTTTTCTCCATCGTCCAGGGAGGGACACCAGCCTTCAGTTCACATGGTAAGAAAGCCCAAGCCTTGAAGATGCAGGCAGTCTTCTCTGTCCCTCAGAGGCTGCAATCAGAACATGTCCACCTCTGAATTAGTTGTCCTGATAAACGAGACACTCTGTTCTGGGTGTAAGCACAGAGGCACGTGGAGGTGGAACCATTTCTGTGAAAATATCCCTTGGGACACTGAGACACACACACAGGAGAAGGCATGAAGGTTGTGATAGACCATATCCTGATGGGGACTGGGAAGATAGCTCAGTGGAAAAGAGCCTTACTCTGCAAGCCCAAAGAGTTCAAATTCTCTCTGCACCTTTGTAAAACTCCAGGCATGGCTAATCGTGTCTGAAACATGGTTGGGTGGAGGCAGGTGGATTGCCAAGAGCATCCTCGCCAGCCACACTAGTCAAAATGGTGGGCTGTGGTTCACTGAGAGACGGAGAGTAGTGAGGAAGGAAATGCACATTCTACTCATCTCTGCACGTATGTACACATGTATGTGCCCTCGCACTTGGGAAGAGGATCTCAATTCATACACAGACATGACTCTCCCAACCACACCCCTGTTGAACCCTGAGTTCAGCCGCTCTATAACCTATGTGACTGAGTATTCTAGCAACACAAAATTTTACATTCTCCTTGTCCTGTAAACCCCATTTTCTGTTCAGTTTACAAACACAAGAAACTAAACTTATGACTTCCCATGCCCGGGATCGTGTGCCATAGCTTTTGGTCTTTCTGAAACAGCATCTGTCTATCAACAGAGGGAGTTCAACACAGGGGCTTTCCAACTTACCCTCAGTGACATGGAGCCATTTGAGGGTTTTAACCGGTGACTGGCATGCTCATTTTTCCTTTTTAGAAGTAAATTGGACAGAATGTACAACATCACTCGGTTACGGGATGAACAACACATCAGAGCCTGGGAACAGTGAACTGATTGTCACTGCGGTTTTGTGTATGTGGAGTATGTTAAGACAGTGGATCTGAGAGAGAGAGAGAGAGAGAGAGAGAGAGAGAGAGAGAGAGAGAGAGAGAGAGCTTGATCTTAAAATACCTATTCAATGTATAATGTGATCAGAATACTACACCTCATACTTCAAATGTATACAGTCTCCATTTGTCATCCATACTCGATAAATCTCAAAAAGAAAGGGAAAGGGGAGTTGGGACAGAAAGTGCTTGAAGTCGCTAGGGAGAGAGTCTAGCAGTTAAGTTCTCGCTCCCTAGAAACTTACATATATGCCCCGTGGATATGGAGACCATCCTATAATTCAATCTTGGAAGGCAGAGGCAGGATGCCCAGAGCACGCTCTCTGGAAAGGTGACCCATTCCAAAAGGAGCTTTGCCTGTGAGTGAGAGTTGCTGCCACAGTGACCAAGATGGACACGACATTAAAGATATTTCCTGAATGTACCTTGGGCTTCCACATGTGTGTGCATGCACATGTGCTAACTGGGTGACTAATTATTTCTCTCTCTCCCTCCCTCTCTCTCTCTCTCTCTCTCTCTCTCTCTCTCTCTCTCTCTGTCACACACACACACAGTCTCTCTTACACACACAAACACACACACACACACACACACACACACACACTGAAAAAAAAGTTAAGATCTGGAAGAGGGATGACCAGACTGGATGGATAAAATCAGAAATAACAAATTGTGTTGGAACTCGCTGTGAAGGAAGAGGGGGACCAGATGGAGAGTTGTGAGTGTGGCTGTCTGCTTGTGCCAAAGTGTAAGGCCATATAAATCCTGTTTCTCCTCCTCCAGGATCGCAAAGCCACATCTCTAGCTGAGGTATAGTTAGTCAGTGATGTCGGCTGTGTGTGTGTGTGTGTGTGTGTGTGTGTGTGTGTGGGTGTGTGTGGTCAGTTTTGGGGTGAATGTGACCACAAGCCCAGGCTCATCAGTTTTAGATCCCGAAAGTGCTTTGGGCCCATCTTAAGTCATCACAGCTCTCAGTGCCTGAGGTTAACTGACTTCCAGAAAGCATCTTAGTAGGGCTGACTAATGTTTCATTACGTCACAAGGACATTTTCTACTGTAGATAAAATAAACACATACTTTAGAATGGACAGAGACTTGAGAAATGGAAGTGGAAAATAATATCACTACCGAGTTTGCATTAAAAAACACATTTATTTTAGAATTCTCCAGGATAGTTGCAATTTCCCATATAACCTACACATGATTTCCATATATTAGCATCGTACATAATCATATGAAAATAATTAGGAGAAATTAACCTTTGGAAAAAAAAAAGTACTTTTTTCCTTCCCAGCTCCCGCTCCCACAATGACAACTCTGAAACTAATATTTATTAACAAATTCCTAAGCCACAATCTTTGGCTCATTCCCGGACTAACTTGTTTAACCCATTCTAACTATTCTGTGTCTTCTACATGGTTATTTACTGCGCTTTCAACCCCTTTCTTAACATCTTCCTCAACATCTCCTTTAGCATCTGCCGCAGCATTCCTCCATGGGTCTCCTTTTATACACTATTTCCCAGAATCCTCTCTTCCTGCCAGTGTTCCGCCTTCTATTTCTTGCCTCAGTTCACAGGTCATAGACTTTTTTTTATTGACAGGTGATACTTAGAAGAGATTCTCTCTGCAAACCTCGGTGCATTAACCTCAACTAAATGATTCATTTTAAGTTCTCATTTTTACTTTTGTTCATGGGTCTTTTTGTGTTATGTCATGTGACTGCAGAACCTGCAAAGGCCAGAAGAAGGAGGCAGATCTCCCAGAGCCAGAGTCAGTTGTGAGGATGCTAAGGGTTCTGAGTAGCTGAGCCATCTCTCCAGCCCCTAAATGACACAATTTTGTCACAGTAAGGGGAAAACTGGATTCTACTACTCCTATGCCTTTTCACACTGTAGATTCCAATCCACAAAGTATTTAGAAGCTAAATGTCCTGTAAATGTATTAAGTTTTTTTATTCCCACTTTGGCGGGTACCTATCCCTGCGTTTCCCCTAGACTTTGAAGGTTGTCAAGGTATGAATGGTCCGTTTTCCAGGCTCTAGGCTTATGGTCCACCTGTCTGGTCTACTGAGCTCCCTACCCGATCCTGTAGGTCCTCGATCTCTGATGATACCCTCACCCTTGTGGATTCACGCTTTTGAACCCTGATTTCCAATTTTTCTTGTGCAGCTGTAGGGAGGTTTGGCACCAACTGATTTCATTCAGCCTGTGCTATTTCACAGATAAAGATCCGCTGAACTTTAAAATATTCATTTGAATAATTTAATTTTATATAGATAGTATTACAATGTTGTGTGGATTTCAAATATTTCACCACCAAGGAACTGAATTTAGGACGTTATGTAACCTTTTAAAAACCATTCTGTGGTTTTAAATTTTGGGGTGTGTGTGTGTGTGTGTGTGTGTGTGTGTGTGTGTGTGTGTGTGTTTCTGTGTGTGTGTTCATGTGTTTCACAGTGTCCAGGATTCCATCTACGAAATTTGCACAGATAAATCCCAGAATAGACGGGTGGAGACTCTGGAAGCCAGTCTCCCCCAACTGAGGAACTACTGGGAACTGATGACTACAGGGCAGAGGGCTTGTTTTCTTCATGGATTTGGCCCGTAACGGCTGTCCATGCTCCCCTGGATGTTGGTACTAAACCCACACATCTAGTCAGCAATAAATGGACTCTGCAGTTTCTATTACAATGCAGATGGAATTAGGAGGGAGGAAAGGGGGGGGATTTGAGGGGAGGGGATGGGGATGGATTTACTCAAACACATTATGTGTATGTACCAAGTTCTTAAGGTAAAAAAATTAAAACAAAGTAAATAAATAAATAAATAAATAAATCAGCTCATGTGTGCACATGTGCATGGGTTTATGTGTGTATGTGGGGGTGCTGCAGCACCCTGCTACAAGAGGATACCATGCAGTATCTTTCTCTATGTCTCTCTGCCATTTTCTTTTGATGCACTGTGGTGGTTTGAACACGCTTGGCCCATGGAAAGTGCCACTAGTAGGAAGTGTGGGCTTGTTGGAGAAAGGGTGTCACTGTGTAGGCTGGCTCTGAGGGCTCCTAGTGTTCAAGCTCTGCCCAATGAGGAAGATGGATGCTCTTCCAGGCTGTCTGTGGCTGCAAGTCTCTTTCTGGGCTGCCTTCAGATTTAGATATAGAACACTCTCCAGCACCATGTCTACCTGGACTCTGCCGTGCTTCCCACCATGATAATAACGGACTGAACCTCTCAAACTGTAAGCCAGCCCCAATTAAACGGTTCCTTTATTAAGAGTTGCCTTGTTCATGGTGTCTCCTCACAGCAATGGAACCCTAACTAAGACAGGTGGTGTCTTTGCCTGATCCCAAATTCTCATATATTCATCCGGGCTGGAAGCCAGCACTCCTTAGTGATTCTGTTCCCCCTTCCTGTCCCCGGAGTTACAGGTTTCCCCTGCCTGTTTCATGGTGACTGGTATCTGATTTCGGGTCTACTTAGGCAGCAAGCGGTTTCACCCACCCATCCTCCTCAGACCCATCATGTGGTTTTTATAGCTTACCAGACGGTTACGGTCAACAGGCAAACACAAATTTGAGATGGCAAGTCCATCTTGACTTTTCCTTGTTTCGGTATATTTGAGTTGTTTCAGTGTCTTGACTTCACCTTGTTTCGGTATATTTCTTTTGTTTCAGTGTCTTGATTTCACCTTTTCTCGGTATATTTGAGTTGTTTCAGTGACTTGATTTCACCTTGTTTCCGTATATTTCCTTGTTTCAGTGTGTTTGAATGATAGCTGAGGATTGGGAGACTTAGCGCGAGATGGGAAGGAGAAAGTGAGGATGCAAAGATCTATCGGATCCCTGCCACTTGCCCTTGCATTCAACATTTCATATTTAAAAACAACAACAACCACCACCCACAACAATAGTCAACAACAAGGCATGCATGCAACAGACTGGCAGACAAGACACTAATGGCCATTACATACTTGTAACCTCACTTTCTCCGCTAAAGCCTCATGTACTGAGTCGATGGATTTTGTTTTCAAACCCTGATGATTAATCCCTAGATGGGAGCCCCCTAACACCGAGATGAATGACTCCGTGGTCGATGGAATAGGAAGAGCTTGCGATTTTCTTTCCTTGTAAATTCAACCCAGTAGGGAACTAATAACGACAGCTCACATATCTAAATAAAAGAGCCTTTAACTCTGATGATTGGAATTGTTACTATATATCTCATTTCTTTGCATTTTAATTTCATTAGTGTGTTGTTTTCAGCGCCATGATTGCTACATAGGAAACTGTGCATTTTCTATACTATGTAAATTTTGGGGGTGCACTCTGTAAGATGAAGACTAAATCAATCCATATCAAAGTGTTCCTCCCTGTCTTGTGTACAGAACTGAAATTAAACTGTTTTCAAAAAACATTTTGCACTTGCCTGGCTCATTGTTGTTAGGGCTTCAGTGTGAAATTTCCCCGGGGTCTCAGCTGTCGGGACACTTTGTGTCAAGCTGATGGCACTGTCTAGGAAGGTGGAGGAATCTTTCAGACTGTGTCCTAGCAGAAGTAGGTCACTGGGGCAAGAAGGAGGGAACTGGCTTGTTCAGACCGAACTCTTGGCTGCCTGATGCACCCACATATAAGCAGGGCTCATGCAGGCTCTCAGTGACACAGATCAATACACTGTGGCCATGTGGTCATTGCCACGACAGTCTGAACCCAATGACTGTGACTGTGTGCTCTAAACAAAACTCTATTCCTTCATATTGACTGTGTCATGAATTTTGACACCTTGACGTAAAAATAATGTAAGTGTGCATCTGTGTGTGTGTGTGAGAGAGAGAGAGACAGAGAGACAGAGAGACAGAGGATAGAGAGAACATAAATAGAAAGAGACCAGAAGCGGGAGAAAGTGCACTATATCAAGTAGGTATAATTTGCTCCTTGAATCATATGACAGTCAATTGTTTGATTTATTTTCAATATTTGAATTCTTTAGAGTCATACAGCCTTATATTACATAGGTAAAGCTAATAGTCTAAATTTTCTATTAAGTAATAAATTGTCTTTATCCTTGAGAATTTCATAAATGTATACAATGAAACATGGCCATAAACTCTTCCATTTCACCCTCTGCTCTCCCCAAATTTCCTGGAAATAACCATCCCTCAAAATTCATATCCTCTTTCCCAACCCATAACCACTAAGCCCAATTAGCATTGGTTATGTACTTATGGGTGTGTGACTATCTACAGGCATGTGGGAATTCTACCAGTGACCAAACCCTCAGAGAAGAATGATTCTTTTCCCCCAGCAGCCATCAGCACCCGAAAACCTCCTCAGTAAGGGATTCTGTCTAGCTGGTGGTCCATTATAGACCTATGCAGGTGAACACAGCTGCTGTGATCTCCCGATTTCAGCAGCCACATCCTGTCCTGAAGGCAGAAAAGCACAGCCATTCTTCCCACCCTCTGGGTCTTATGCTCTTCCCACCTCCTTGTCCAAGATGCTTCCCAAGTCCCAGGAGTTTAAAGAGACTGAGTGCTCATCCATAAATGGGGCATCTTTATTGCTTCCCATGCTAAACTGCTCTCTTAAGATACTTTATTTTAGGGCTGGAGAGATGGCTCAGTGGTCAAGAGCACTGACTGCTCTTCCAAATGGGCCTGAGTTCAATTCCCGGCAACCACATGGTGGCTCACAGCCTTCTGTAATGGGATCTGATGCCCTCTTTTGGTGGTGTGTCTGAAGACAGTGACAGTGTTCTCACATGCATGGAATAAATGAATAAAGCTTTAAAAAAGAATCTTTATTTAATTTTAACTGGAACCTGAAACATTTTCTTTTCATTAACCTTTATAACATTTACACACACACACACACACACACACACAAACACACACACACAGAGAGAGAGAGAGAGAGAGAGAGAGAGAGAGAGAGAGAGAGAGAGAGAGAGAGATCTTAAGGACTAAAACATACTCCTAAGTCAAAGATAAAGCCCAGACACTTGTCAACAGGATGGTGCAGAGTTAAGGGTGGAATGACCGTGGAGCCTCCAGAAGGCAGGAACCAGAGACAGTGTCTCTACCAGGTAGGGCGTCTCCTGTTTTTCGATGCCTTTATGACCAGTATTGGTGAACTGCAGACTAGCCATGTGGGTGTCAGCCTGCAAAGTGCACTTTGTATGGAGACTGAAGTGTGCTGCCCAGGTTGCCTTGGTTCCCTCTCACATCTAGGATTCCTAGGAGAGTAGGAAATGTTTCACCAGGTGCAGTGGTATTATACAACCTGCAGTCATGGGTCACTTTCTCTGCTGTTAACTGTCTGTGGAGTTTGGCTCCAAAATTCTTCAATAGCCTTGAAAGGGTTTCTGTTTACCTCATTCTAGGCTGATCTGTCTTTGTTTTCCATAAAGGTTCTGTGAGATAGACAGCGATCTGCTCCTAGGAGTGAACCAATGTCTTGACCTTCTGAATTTTCCGAATAGAGTCCTTGGCTGAGGTTTGTTAGAACGTCAACCTCCTCCCAACAGATATCTGTGCCTGGAAATGTATCCTTTATGTAAGTCTATTCTTCTGGTGTGTGTGTGTGCATGTGTGCGTGTGTGTGTGTGTGTGTGTGTGTGTGTGTGTGTGTGTGTGTACATGATTGTATCACAGAGATGCCTGTCGAATCTGCCATTTATTTTTTTACTGTGTGGTGCTTTCCTATTACAAATTGTTCTTAAGTGTCGTAGGAGTTTCTGTACAAGCATCATTTTTAGGGAGAGGATCTTCCAAATGCATCATCCTCTGGTCTCAAGAGATGAGAATGAGTCATTAACATGGAGGGCTGAATGAGAACTGCTGGTTGGGTCCCAGGGATGCTGTGGGCCCTAACTTTGTAAGCTCAGCCCTGTGCACCAGCCAGAGCCTCTGTATTCTTTGAGACCCTCCTTGGGAGGTGAAGTATGCATTGTTTGTACTGTTTGCCTAGCACTGAGCCTCTTTTGAAATTGTTTTCCCTGACGCCCTAGACACAGTGCAGTGTGAGGTCCTTCCACATGGAAAACCGCTGGCCACATTGAACGGGGGAGAAGGGAGATTCACAGTAAAATACAAATAAAGAAAGCAGGAGTGACAGCCATGTATGTGATACCCCAACAGCTAAGGGGGTGCGGAAACATGCAGGTGGCTGTAGAACCTGCAAAATTTGGTTGGCACTCATTCCTCCACAAAGCTCACCTAATTTAGCACCAAATATTCGGGTCCTTTGATGGGTATCTTTCTGTAAGTCCTCAATCGGGCTGTGTGTGTCTTCATGTATATCTCTGAATGTGTGTGTCTGTGTGTATGTCCCTGTGTCTGTCTCTCTTTCTGTGTCTCTCTCTGTCTCCCTCTCCCTCTTCCCTCCCCTTTCCTCCCCCCTCCCCTTCTCTCTCTCTCTCTCTCTCTCTCTCTCTCTCTCTCTCTGTGTGTGTGTGTGTGTGTGTACGTTCAGAGAGTGTCCACAGGGACAAGTGGCACTTTTGCTACCAGTCTTTGGCAATTTTGCTGTGATAAACTCTGAAAACGAGGATGGTCCTCCGAGCCATCCCTGCTGCTGGCCTTTCCCGTACAAGTCTTCTGAATTCTCCTTTCTTGGTTTTACAGATTTCCTCTAGTTCGTTTTACCACACCCCACCTCCGTGCATTTCTTAGTTTGCTGTCATATAGTGGGCACGTCCGAAGTTTCAAACTCACTTCTTGTGCGGCGTTCTTCCGCCTGAGAAACCACATAATCTGGAAGCTTGTGCAAAAACCGGACACTTAAAAGTTACTAGTTATTAGAAATTGTGTTTAAATTTAAAAATCATTTCCTCATTTGTGTGGGCTCACCCGACACGTGTAGGCAGTGCTTAATGATTGATCATGGGGCCCTATACTTCCGACCTCATACAGACCATGACAAGGATTACTTCCGGTGCTGTGTGACTTATTTCTTCTCCTTCCAATGAAGGTGCAGACTTGAGCCATTTCCGGTGTCAGCACTGTAATGACATAGTTCCGGTTTCTCACAGGCTTCCTGCATCTAGGTTGAGTCCTTGACATGGGACATCCGCCGCACAGCACAGCGTTCCGTCGGGCTGAGCAAGAGGGATCTCTGGTTTGGATTGTTTTCACTGCCCAAAGTACATGGGATTAAATTCGCAGACGCCATGAGTCTATAGTGGCTTCCTGTGAACTCTGTGTTGTTATTATCTTTTCAAATCCTCTTAGTGGGGTTTGAGTTTTTAAGAGCCCCATGCTTTAGCAGAGTGTCTCTCTCTGTGTCTCTCTCTGTCTCTGTCTCTCTCTCTCCCTTCCCCCTCTCTCTCTCTCCCTCCCTCCCTCCCTCCCTCCCTCCCTCTCTGTCTCTGTCTCTGTCTCTGTCTCTGTCTCTGTCTCTCTGTCTCTCTGTCTCTCTCTCTCTCTCTCTCTCTCTCTCTCTCTCTGCTTACAGAGCAGTAGCTCTCTATAGCTCCCGTGTTATGCTCCCTGCCATGATGATGGACCAGACTTCTGAAACTGTAAGGGAGCCTCCAATTACATGCTTTCATATATATTAGTTTCTTGACCATGGTGTCTCTTCACAGCAACCGAACAATGACTGAGACAGGGAGCAAGCCAACAAGCAGTGCTCCTTGTTACCGCTTCAAGCTCCTGCTCTGGTTTCCCTCAGTGATGGTCTGTAACCTGTAAGGCAAATAGCCCTTTCCTACCCAAGTTAGTTTTGATCATGGCAGTCATCACAGAGAGAAGGGAACAAACTAGAACTTCACAGGTCAGTACATGAGCAAGTCTTACCTTTAAATTAAAACAAAGTGTCTGTTCATCTCTATTTGTAGTTATGAGGTAAGAGTCTGTGGCTCTACTAGACTCACTGTTTCTATAAGAAATTGTCTTACTTAGGGTTTCTATTGTCGTAAGGAAACACGGTGACCAAAAAGCAAGTTAGGGAGGAAAAGATTTATTCAGCTTACACTTCTACATTGCTGCTATCAGCAAAGGAAGTTGGGACAGGAACTCAAACAGGACAGGATCCTGGAGGCAGGAACTGAGGCTGAGGCTATGGAGTGGCACTGCTTACCATCTTGCTCCTCATGTCTTGCTTAGCTTGCTTTCTTATAGAACCCAGGACCACCCGCCTAGGAATGGTGACGCTCACAGTGGGCTGGGACCTCCCACACCAATCACTAAGAAAATGCCCTACAGCTGGATCTGATGGAGGCATGTTCTCAACTGAGGCACCCTCTTCTCTGATGACTCTAGCTTGTGTCAAGTTGGCATAAAATCAGGGCGGTGGTTAGAATGTGATTGTTCCATGGGAAGTGTGGCACAAGTAGGAGGTGTGGCCTTGTGGGAGTAGGTGTGGCCTTGTTGGAGGAAGCATATCACTGTGGGGGTGATATGCTTTTTCTCCAACACCATGTCTGCCTAGACGCTTCCATGATTCCTGCCTTGATGAAAATAGACTGAACTTCTGAACCTGAAAGCCTGCCCTAATTAAATGTTGTCCCTTGGGTTTGGGGATTAGCTCAGTGGTAGAGTGCTTGCCTAGGAAGCACAAGGCCCTGGGTTCGGGCACCAGCTCCGAAAAAAAACAGAAAAACAAAAAAAAATATATTCAGACACATTTCTTCAGACCGAGGCACTTTGCCTCTGCTGAGGATCCTCTCCTTGAATGGCTAGGTCAGTGTGGGATTAAGTATCTCTGTCCCCACTTTAAGCTAGCAGAACAGAGAAAGGATAGCAAAGGAGCCAGGAGGGTGGCCAAACCCCTCTTCTACCCTCTAACTATGAGCTATGTGGCAACATCCACAAGTGTCTGCCCAGAGACACAGCACACCAGTCCACTGGCTTTCTGTACTGTGCATCCTGACCCAGCCCCAGGTTTATTCCTCGACGCTGTAGCATCTTCAACCGCAACAAGAGTCTATTGTGTAGGCAACAACAGCCATTTAGAAATAATATCTCCTGGGGTTGGGATTTAGCTCAGTGGTAGAGCAGTTGCCTAGCAAGCACAAAGCCCTGGGTTCAGGCCTCAGCTCCGAAAAAACAAACAAACAATCAAACAAACAAACAAAGATCCTAAAATGCACAGACACAGAGAGGAGCTTTGGCATTTTAGAAGAATTATGAATTAGATATTGTTAGCAAAGTATAATAAACTCTTAGACTGACTAGCCTAGACCATCGGCCTAGCTCTCAAACGTGGAAGACATCAGAACATACGGTTACTCGCTGTACGAGGGAAAACTTTTAGCTTTCTGGGCTAAATGGGTCCCAGTTATCTTCATAAACGTATTTACCGAAAGTAAATGTCCTAGTCGTCCAGATTCTGTCTTCGGAAACCGGTCAGGCACCAAAAGTCTGTTGAACAATTGTGGGGTTCAGGAGCTGAACTGGCTTTCACACCCCTCTGCGAAGATAGTGAACCCACCTGCAGGGGAGTCTAGCGCCCCCAAGTGGAAGAGAAGTGCAACCTCCGCCCTTCTCTCTGTGACATCATCCAGGCTCTGCTTACGTCATAGAAGCCCTCTCAGCCCAGTTCCTTCCCTAGTTACTCTTAGAAAG
The DNA here is from genome assembly GCF_021556685.1 of Rattus norvegicus. NCBI lineage: Eukaryota > Metazoa > Chordata > Mammalia > Rodentia > Muridae > Rattus > Rattus norvegicus. The sequence continues at coordinate 72,170,552 of NC_141555.1, forward strand.
TCCAGCATCTAGGTTTTAGCTTCTCATGTAGCCACCTGGAGACCCAAAGTAAAGTGCCCACCCAAATATTCTGATGACTCGAGTCACAGTCTGCCCAAGTAGCTGTTTTCATGCATTTTTTTTTCTGAAAAAAGTCTTTGGTTTCTGAGTGACCAACATCCTTTTTGGTTATTTTCCCAGCTCCTATCTTTTCTTTGGTTATCTTTAAGTCATTCTCCGTATCAGAAATATTGCTAGGCTCTCTCTCAGATGCAGCCCACAGGATAGCACACCAAAATTAGCTTTAATCAAAACCCACAATTAGAGAAGGGCCATTTTTATTCACACAAAGCTGGAATTTGACAGGATTAAATACCTTGTATTGAAGTCAATGGCAATCATGAATTATCGATTCTTTGCAAAGAGCGAGGAAAAATTAGCTCCTGGACCTGCTTCCAAAGTCGGTATAAACTGATGACAAACACGATATCTACCCGTCATATTTTACATGCCTTTAAAATTTATCAGCACTTTTGGTTACAAGGAATTTATTACATCAAATGCAGCAAAACAGGATGAAATAGATGAGGTAATTTTGTTTTTGAAATATGGGAAGACAGAATACTGGATGCAGGTAAGTGTGGAATTTACCTGTGTGGAATTACAGGGCACTTTAATTGTTTGTGTCACATAGTTCTTCAGATCTTCAAAAGGATTCTTTTCAGAACCCTCCCCTGTCCCCACTACACTCTGACCCTCCCTTCCCTCTTCACAGAAATTCCCTTCCACTTTAACATTATAATTTTTTTAAATGTACTTAGAGATAAACAACTTATGGCAGCTTTTTAAAATCTGTCCACTTATCTACGTGCACCGTCTTCTTTTTCTCCCTTCTATCGTAGTTTTAAGCACATTTTCCTTCACACTTTGAGTTTTACTCTCTTTCTGCTCTTATGACTCCTCTGCCATTATGTGACTTTGGTCCACTATGTGGCTGATCTCAATGTGGAGTTAACTCAATGACGTGATTTTTCCCCCTTTTCCCCCCTTCATCTAACTTCTCTAGGCACCTGCTGAGATTTATAGCCTTGGGGATTTTTTTTAAGGCTGGAAAGCACACACCCACACAAGCACACACACACACACACACACACACACATACACACACAGAGACACACACACAAACACGCACAAATAGGCACAAACACACAGGACACTTATACAAACACAAACACACAAACACACACATACATACACACACAAACACACACATGCACACACAGAGACACACACACAAACACACATAAATAGGCACATACACACAGAACACTTATACAAACACAAACACACAAACACACACATACATACACACACAAACACACACACATGCACACACACACACACACAAACATACACATATACACACTCAAACACACAAATACAGAGTGAGACAGAGAGAGAGACAGAGACAGAGAGAGACACGGTGAGAGACATAGAGCCCATGAGAAAACATGTAATATCACCTTTCTAAGAACAATAAACAGAGACAACTTTCAAAAAAGGGAAGAGCACGTAGGCAACAAGAAGAACAATCTCATCATAGCCATCAACTTGAGGAGGAAAGAGTTTGTCTCACTCTATCTTCTAGGTTCCCGTCTGCTACTGAGCGACATTGGGTAGGAACTCAGGCAGGACTCTAGAGGCAGGAAAGGAAGCAGAGACAACTTAGAAATGGTGGGTACTGAATTGCTATCCATGACCTACTCAGCTTTCACTCTTTCTCATACAACCTAGGGCCACCTTCATAGGGGATGACACTCCCCATAGTGGGCTAGACCCTTCCACATCAACCATCAAAAAAAAATTCCTTACAGATGAGGCCAAAGGACAATCTGATTGAGGCAATTCTTCAGCTGAAGCTCCTTCTTCCCAGGTTGAGTCAAACTGATAAAAAAAACTAACCAGGACCCTGCACATCCATTCTGATTGCCACACTGTGTGCCATAGACAAGCCATTCGAATAACTTTAGCTGTTGATCACTGGATGAATGGCTTAAAAAATGTGATGTACATTGATGTGATTCTCATCTATGTGTAAGACCAAAGGGTTTTGTTATCAGAAAAACGGATGGGAGTGTAAAATACAATTTGTTAAGTGAAACAAGCCAGACTCAAACAGACGATTGTGAAATTTAGATTTTAATAAGGGATATTAAGTGAAAGGGGGCATTTAGGAGGAGGAAGGGGAGCAGCAGGGTGTGTGTGTGTGTGTTTGTGTGTGTGTGTGTGTGTGTGTGTGTTTGTGCAGGTGGAATTAGAGGTAAGTTGTGAGGATGAAGATGGCTAATGTACAGTATAAACCTGTACATGGAGTCACCAGCAAGCCCACTGACTTTTACATTTAAAGAACATCGATATAAAAGAACTGAGTCTAAAACAATATTTTGATTAAATTGGGGGTTTATAGTTTAGAGATACCATAAAGTTTATTCGTACTTTCCTTCCCACAGGTAGCTCTTGCTGTTTTGAACTTGATACTTCTGACAGGATAAGACAATGAGCTTTGGTGTCTGTACCTCATCAATCACCCGGAATTCACGTAATTCAGTGAGGCTACCGTAGGGAAGGAGGTAGTTAGAGAACTTAAGGGTACATGACGTGGGAAGAATAATGGCCACCCCCACTATATATATCCAAGTATTCACCCTCATCTCTGGTTTGAATGTGTTCGCCCAAAAGTAATTTTCTGAAGATTAATCCCCAATGGGAATGTAGTTGTGAAGAATTGATTAGGTCAAGAGGGATTCGACCTACAACTAAAGATCCATTAGTGAGTCTATTGTGGAAAAAATGTTAAATTATGAAAGGGAGTTTGGCTCCCTCTCTTGTCTTCCTAGCCTATTGGATCCCTTCATGGTGACAACATCCCACAAGAACTCCTTCCTCTGCCGATGGTCTCTTCATCTCCGATTTACAGGCTTCTGAATCAGAATCATACGAAATCTGTGTCATTATAGACTAGCCAATCGGTGCCATTCTGTTTGTCTATACAAGCATGAACATGCCTCAGAATTGTGATCAGCCGGGTCATATGGGAAAGTGACGCTGGCAGAGCGGACTAGGTGGTTAGTGCTGATTGAAGACAAGATGGGCTCAGGGTTAGCGTGTGTGCTCTTCGTGAAAGAAACAGCACAGAGGAAGAGTGTAGATTGGAAAGGTGCAGCTTGGGAGGGACTCAGACATCTACTGTTGGCCTTGTGGGGACAAGGAGGCATTAGGGAAGGGGAAAGATCACCAGGGATAGCTTCAGCGACTGCTTTTGAATAGCAGAATCCTTTTTAGAATCCTCATCTTCGAGGATGTAAAGAAAACTGCCTGGAGTCAGTTGATCCATCAGTAACCATCAGGAGTGTGTCCACTATTCCAGAGGGACCCAGGAAAAAGCCTGATCTAGGAAGATCCTTTGCCTTACCGAGATGGAGACTCCTCCCCGGCAACACTGGGCAACCCATCTACATCGGTAAGGGCCTCCCACTACGTCCAGATCAGTGGTACTAACCCTTGGATTGAGACCCCTTTGGGAGCTCAAATGGCCCTTGCACAGGAGTCACATATCATATATCCCGTATATCAGACATTTACATTACAATTCATAACTATAGCAAAATTAAAGTTATGAAGTAGCAATGAAAAAATTTTACAGTTGGTGGAGCTGTATGAAAAGGTTACATTAGGAAGGTTGAGAACCACTCTTCCTGACCCCCCTAAAATATGCCTGTAGGTATGAACTGGAGGTATAATCCCTTTAATTCAATCAGGCAAATCCAGAAAAACCAAAACACCTCCAAAATGTTATGAAGGATAAACATCCACTGTACCCACATGTGTCAGGAGTGCTGTCGTCTTAGACAAACGATGTCAAAATGGAAATCACGTCACACCATGACCATCCCCCTAAATGAAAAGCAGAGGAGAAAAACCAAAAACCAGTTCCCTGTTGGTAGCACCAAGAGAAAACCATTGTCAGAAATGTCAGCAGGATTTTTAAAGCAACGATTCAAGCGTCGTCAATGAGAAAGTTCCAAAACAGGCAGAAGGGGCTGGGGAGATGGCTCACTGCTTAGGAACACTGGTTGCTCTTGCTGAGGATCAGGGTTCAGAGCATCTGATGGACTCTTTGGTCATAACACACACACACACACACACACACACACACCATAGAGATAAATTTAAAAAAAAATAAAAAGAAGGAGCCAGGTATGCCCCTTTAATCCCAGCACTCAGAAGCAAGCTGATCTCTCTGAGTTCAAGGCCTACCTGGTTTATACAGTGAGGTTCAGACCAGCCCTACCTACACAATGAAACCCAGTATCGAAATAAAACAGAAAACAGTGTTATTTATATCTGATAATGTAGGCAACAGAGAAACTATTTCAACAGAGAAAGAACCTATTGTTGAGAGAATCAGTGGGCTGGAAGGAGACCCCAATTCTTTGTGTCACTAACTCCATCACAGCCTCAGCAGGAAGCAAGAGTGGGTACAGCTAAAAGGAAGCAGGGCGATTATGAGTAAAGCTGTGGACACGGATCAGCCCATCAGCAACAGAAGCAGGCAGAAAACCAGCTAGGATGAGATGGCTTCACCAGCCAATGTCTCTGACTTACAGTCCCTAGTAGCACCAGGTTGTTCTTTTCCTTCCAGTACCCTGGACTTTTCAGACACTCAGAAACCTCAGAACAAAGTCTGGCAAATGCCTAAGAAAGGATGTTTTGTGGGACATATTTGTTTATACAGGTTTCATGTAGCCCAGGCTGGCCTCAAACACACTATACACCCGAGGATGATTTTGAACTCTTGGTTCTCCTCCTGGTAATGGGACTATGGTCATGGACCACCACACCAGGCTTATGAGGTACTGTAGGTGGAGCCCAGAGCTGTGTGAGAGCCAAGTGAGCACTCTGTCCACTGAGCTGCATCTCCAGCCCCTCGGGATGTGTTCTGCTAATACAACAAAACTGAAATAGACATCTTCAATGAGAGACAACAGGAGTCTCCCAGTCCAGAAATATTAAATCACACATTCACAAGTAATACAGATGTCAAGAAATAATAAAACTATGTAACAGTAAGAAATAAAGAAGAAGAAAAGAAACATGCTATTAAAATGTGTGAGAAATAACTATGACGGTGTTAAGAGGAAACTTTATTTACAACTCTAATTCTTCTATTAGAAACAAATACCAGCAACCTTATTTTTATCTACACTAGAAAATAAGGAAATAATTAATTCAATGAAAAAATAATTGTTAAAATGAACGCCAAAACACTAAAAATAAGAAATTAACAAAAAAAAAAGACAATGAAACACAATTAGTTTTCTTTTTTAAAGCAAAGAAGGGTATTTCATCGTCTCAGTTAGACCTAGATAGAAAAAATATAATGTCCATAGTCTTTAGCGATTAAAAAAAAAAAAAAAAAGAAATTGCCGTGTTTTAGAGTTTATGCAGAACACTGAACCTGGTACCACAGACAAAAATTTAAAAATAAATATTCATCATTTAAACTCTTTTTAATGACAGTGTTTATACTCAACTTGTCTCTCCTATAATCAGTTTAGTATCAGACAAGATTTCCAGGGTTACCATAGGGAGATATGCAGTATTGAAATGGAAGCACAGCCTTGTATTCCCAACACAGACTCTGGTTGAGAACATCATTATTTTTATCACGAGGAAACTAGCACAAAATCCAAGCCCAGTCTCCCAAGGCGTTGTCCCATCTTAGAGCCATTTCTTCAGACAGCACTTCCCATGTGTCACATTTTTCTGCAAAATTCAAAACAGACTTGTTTGCTGCACAGTTTGGTTTGCCGTGCTGCTTGGGAGATCCTGGACCATCAGACATGATGAAACTTCTCGCCCACACCCCAAACTACAGCACTGGTATCAGTGTACAGGAAATAGGAGAGACAAAAACGAAAAAGGAAAAAAAAACCTGTTGTTGTTTGGAGAAGAGTCATGTAAGTAGGCCTAGCTGACCTTGGACTTCCTATGTAGCCCAGGTTGGCCTTGGACTTACTATGTAGCCCAGGCTGGCCATGGACTTACTCTGTAGCTCAGGCTTGCCTTGATTTATGATGTAGCCCAGGCGGTCTTTGGACTTACTATGTAGCCCAGGCTGGATTTGAACTTGTGATCTTGGCGAATATTGAGAATATAGGTATGCACTACAACACTCAGCTTTGTATATGTTATTATAAGTGACTCAGGTGTGGCCCCTCATTTGCCAGCCTCCCTCAACATCAACTACAGCATCCACAATCACCCACTAGGATAATTCCAACCTTTAACTCATCTGTTAAGGTCATACTTTACAGAACAGAGAGTCAGCAGGGTCCTCCTCCTTATTAGAACACATTTGTGTGGAGAGATTTGAGTGATTGTTTGAGTGAGACAGTCATACCTTAACTTGGTTCTGATATTATGACCAAGATGGAAAAAAAAAAAAAGACTAAGAAAACAAAAGTAAAGGAGATGGGTCCAACACCAGGACTTGAACCTTAGCAGGTGAGGAGATGGCTCACAGGTGTCAGGTAAATCATGGGTAGGCTTTGTGGCCCACACAGAATCCCAGTCCAGGGAGGGAGAGATAGGACCGATCACCAGGGCAAGACAGCTGTCAAGACTAGTCATATCGGTGAACTCTGGGTTTGACTGAGAAATGCTGCTTCTATGAATAAGGTAGAAGAGAAAATAGATTATTCCCTACATTATACACTGCACGTGCATGTATGTACACACACACACACACACAAACACACACACACACACACACACACACACACAAGAACAAAACAATAAACCTTGGACTTAAGGCCTAGCCTCCACTGTAGTAGCACATAGTACGAGGTGGGGATTTAAATAATTGTTCCTTTCCACCCCCACAAAGACCAACATACTTGTGAACCATCAGCCCTGGATCTGTACAATCTGCTGAGGACCCCCGATGTTAGTTTAGTCTCCTTGCTCTGTAACATACTCTAGTGTTCTGTTTCAGGAATCCTGAGCTGGAGCCCGGCTGACTTGTGTCTTACTCCCAGACTGCATCCAAGACAACTTTCAGCTGCCATGTCCTGATCCTTGGAATTCCCTGCCAAGTTACCCTTACTTGCATTTCTCATTAGGCCATGCCATGAAGCCAGAGAAAGTGCAGCTGTCTTACTCTGCCATTTATTAGCTTAGAGTACTGGGAAATTGCCTCGACCTTTAAACCTCACTTCCCTCATGTATAAATGAGCAGGCGAACAATTCCAGTTCATCAGATCTACATTAGGAATGAGTTAGAAAAACACATCAAAACAATTAGTGCCAATGTGTTTTATGAATGATAAGCAGTATTATTTATATGATTTGTAACATTGGAAATTATTGTACCTGGAACGTAACGGTTTTCATTATCTTTGCACAGATGATGCGAGGAAAGCATCTTGGATGCAGAAATGCTTCCTTTTTTGCTTTATTTCGAAGAAGCATTTCTTTCTGCTCCAATTATTTTTTGGAAACTTACTTTCCACTACATCTCCCCTTAGGTGGTTAGGTTAGAACGGGGTTTGGTGAGAGGGGTTATAAAATATGTTACAGAATATATCTACAAGATCAAATGTTGAGTTCAAATGGAGGCACCTTCCATGGATAAGCCTTCCTCCCCCTGAAGCTATTGATTTCTTTTCTTTTTTTATTTTCATTGATTTCTTGTGATGGCTAGTCTTGGAGTAAATAACCTCCCTCGTGGAGCTTCCTCCATCAGATTGGCCTTGACTATGTCCAGGTGGCATTTCCTTGACTGTTCACTGATGTTGCAGGGCCTGGTCTACTGTGGGCAGCACCACCCATGCAGGTGGGTCTGTACTCTGTAAAGGTAGTTGATGTGTGCTTAGAAGCAAGCCAGTGAGCAGTCTCTGTAGTTCCTGTTTCACAATGCTGTCTTGGTTTTCCTTGATGACTGGCTGGAACAGATAAGATGAAATGAAGTTTTCCCTTCCCAAGGTGGCTTTGGTGAGTGTATTCATCAGAGCAACAGAAAACCAAAATAAAGAAAAATCACAGTGCCAGATGGGGGATGTCTTCCTGAAAGTTGCTGACCAGCGAGATCCCAAAAGCCCTCACAACTTTACAGGTTGTTGCCATTGTTCTTCGTAGCCCTCCAGAACTAGATGGTAAGACCCTATTGCTGAGGACACTGAATCCTTTGGGTCACAGGTCACAGAAGTGTCAATCTGAAGTTGAGGTGGAAGCATCTTCTATAATGCCTAGACTTCATGGTTCAAGAAAGTGCTATGTAGGCTTCCAGGGGAGAAAATCATCTACAACCTTACTCGGGGGTAAACCATTCAAGCTAAATGTCAGGCAAGATGTGCCCCTAATGCGTTAGTGGCATCACAGTCATGGGAGTAACCAGTGGCTTTCCAATTGGATACAAGGCATATTCCACACAAGGGAATACACACCAGGTTCTGTAAACTCGTGAAGAACCTATAGTTATGGTGGTATAGGCCCTTCGAAAGAACCTAATGCTAAATACATTGTCGAACTTCCTTCCAAACACCCATATTTGTATCTACAGATCAGCATTGCACTCAGCTCTCATCAGACAAGAAGCCTCTGACTACCATGGGCAGAGACGTACAGCTGGACAAAGTGCTGGGAATCAGTGGTGTTGGACTTTTCAGGGGGAAATAGGACAGCTAAGTCTTTTCCTCCACAGCTCAGAGAACATCATGAAAGAGTGGGTGGAAGGAATATAAGATGCAGAAGATGGGGAAGCGGACAGCAAAAGGATACCTTTTAGATTGGTCCTAGTCATTTAACTCTTAAACTGATGGCGGCTATGGTCACGGGCACAAGACTGGGCCCCTCAACACTAAATTACAGATGGGAGAGACCATAAAGATCCTCCTCTCCCTTGGCAATCAACATTTATTGGAGGAGGGGTTCTATCCTGCAGGCTTAGATTTTTCAAACCTACTTTATTAAGAGTTCTTAAATCCTTTAACCTTCCTCTAGCCCACTACCCACCAGAGGTAGGGGAAAGGAAAGGATAATAGGGCAAACAAAGGACGATGTGGACCTGCTTAGAAATAGTTCTCTGGGGCGATTTCAATCTTCATCATCAGGATATCAGTTCAGTTGACATGAATCTGCAGAGGTAGGTCGATCCACTTGCAAACACCATTCACGAATCACCAAGGACAGTTCAACCCAGAAGAAATTGCTGAGCTCTTCCAATTGGCCTGGGTTCAAGGAGGCAGCGAGAAGCCACCGCAATGTCTCCACAAGAAGTTCTCTTGTGCTTTTCTCTCTACAAAGTCATGACAAACAATGGTCAGTGAGGAAGGAAAGGTGAACCAATGCCACAGCATGGTCAATGAAGACCAGTGTCATCAAAGTCCATTGAGCATCAGCGAAGAGTGGCAAGGCAAACCAATGCCGTAGTGTTGCCCACTGTTGTGCAGCGTTATACTCGTACCCTTTCTAAACATCGCATGCCCTTTTCCCCAGCAGCTACCAGAAACACCATGTGTTTGTTCTCAGCAAAACATCCTCTCCTAAGACAGTTTCCAGAACAACATCCATGACACAGTTGAGTCTCCAAAGAAACCACAAATGTCTGCTTCACTCCCTTCTTCATTCCTGTACCCATAGATAAGTTGTTCTGTCAAATACCTCTGTACTCATGTAATTAATTAAACTTAGGGATTACACGCAGAAAGGAGACAAGAAATAGGAGGGGGGACTTATTCAGAATATAGGTGCCAATTGGAGAGGGAATGGCATGAGAGAAGGGGTTGACCGAGGGGATGATGGAGGAGGATGAGGGAGGAAGCAAGGGAGAACTAAAGGATGGGATGGGAGAATGAGGGAGAGGAATGAGGGAAAGGAATTGGGAAGGGAAATACAGAAAGGAAAGGTCTAAAACTCATTATATAAGTATATGAAATTGTTAAGCAAAAACATCAAAATCATCATTTTTAAAAAAAATTAATGTTTCTCTTTATAGAGGGTCAATCATTACAACTTAGGGCTTATTTTGTTGAATAAATTTTGTCTTTAAGGTTTTTTATTTCCTTGGAACAAATTGTCAGATTTGAAGTTTTATTTCCACTCAGTGCCGTCCAGGGTTCTTTGTAACTGAAAAATCAAGTCAATAAACACTTTGTATTAATCGTCAAAATCCCAATGAGTTCTCCTCAGTAATTTCCCCTTTATCACACACCACCCACAGCCCTTCTCAAAATGCTGGCTGAATTAAGTAGCTGCCACTGAATGGGACACAAGTTCAAACCAGTGGAAGTGAGAAAAAAAAAAAAAAAACTAAAAGCAAACGAAGTAACAAACAGCAAAGCTTCTTCCCTCTGCATCTGGGATTCCATTTTATGGTTTTGGAGAGTCTACTACACTGAACAAAATGAAAGAGTAGAGTCTGAGGTGGTGTTTAACTTAGTGAAGAAAGGCAGGCATAGCTGCAAATGGGGGGGAGGCAGGGGTAGGCTGTCAGGCGGTTCCTCTCTTGATGATGTATTAAAACACCAAAGCTGAGAATAAAGAGAACCTCCAAGTGGAAACGGCTATGCCAAAATTTATGAATACAAGAGTGTTTGTATCACACTGACTGAACATTCACACCAATAAATCACACCACAAGTCTAGTATGCGTGTTTATCCCTCCAATAATGGGTTATGGGCTGTCATGCAGGTGCTGGTAAATTCACAGCAGGCACTTCTTCCCTCAAAACTATCTCCCCAGCTTGCATTTTATCCCATGTTTCTGGCATGCTGGAGATCCTGTATTTTGTTTATTTGGCCCATAGCTAGATGCTCTTTCTTGGACTATAAGTCAGTGATCTAAATTCCTAATGCGGCCCCCTTTAAGACAGTTCCTATGTAGTTACGTCCCTTGATGACACAATTATTCTTGTTGCTTCTTCATAGTTGTAATTTTTCTTCTGTTATGAATTGTAGTCGGTAATCATTTTGGAGACTGAAGTTCGTCAAAGGGATCGTGACCCACACACAGGTTGTGAACCGCAGCTATAACCGGTTGGTGGCAAGATATATTTGAAGGACAACCTGGGGAAGACAACCACCCTGGGTCCTAAGACCATCGTTTTATGGACTTAGCTCACCTCTTCACCTCCTTAATATGGAGTCATGGGAGGATCGTTTGTCACTTTGAATAAAACAAACCTTAAGAGCGATACACGATGGATCGTTGTTGGTATCATGTTGTAATTTCCTTCCCCCAAACACCACATTTTAAACATCATCGAAAGCCAAGAAAATAGGCATAACGATCTGTCTGTGTGAGGCACTGCCCACAATTCATTTCGTTCACCTGGGCCTCAACTTTAGAAGACTGCAAGCATTAGCCATTTGAGAAATCCACTTCCTGCTCATGTTTTGTTGAAGAAAAAAAATCAAGCTAAATAGAACAATAGAGATGGAGTGTACAGGATGGGTTGGGGGTTTAGAGCTCTTAAGGAAAGCTCGCACAAAGTGAGGTATGTCAACATACCTCAGGTGACTCAGAAGCAAACAGGTGAGGACCATAGGAAGCCTTGGGCATGAACAACAGGGGAGAAGGTGTCTTTCCAAGGCAGCGAGAGAGAGCAGAGCACCCTTCCTTGGGCTAGTTGAAGTGAGGAAGCTAGTGGTTCTCCACCTAAGTCATCGCACTCTGAGCCGACTCGTGAAGTTCTGTACCCGTCACTCTCCAATGCCTGAGGTTGAAATGCAGCCGTCCCCCCCCAACCCCCATAGAAACAAGAACTTGTTCCAAGGAGAGGTGCTTGAAGACTTCATTCTTTGAAGACATCTTCTCTGAAGGGCAGGTCTCCAATTTCTTAGCAAGAAAGGCATCATGTCTTCAACCTTGTCGTCTTTCCAAATCTGCCATCTCTGTGAAGACCCATCTCGTATGTCTTGGCCAGGGCATCTGACTTCCTGAACTGATGTCTCCAACAGGTTTCCTAAAGTCTCAGCTTAGCAGTTTCCCAACCAGGAGTTTGGGTTTTAGCCTGAGGTTCTAGTAAGCACTGGAGAATTTTTATCAGGGATTTCCCTTCAGGGATCCCTCAGGATTATCCCCTGGGGATAATACCTAGAGGAGGCTGCAAGGGCTGTCAGCTCAGGCAATACGGAAAGCTGTTTTCTTCACAGGAGGCACATGCTGCAGAATGCAGGCCAGCAGAGACAGTGACTAAGCAGTTAGTACAATGTCCCTCTTTGCATCAGAGCACACACCCCCATGCTATCCTTCTTCCATGCAGCTATTACATGTTCAACTCATGCCCTCAGGAACCCTCAGAGGAAGTGGAACTGTCCATTTCTTCTTCTCTGTCAGTTCATTTCTGGGATTTAGGACCCTCTTACTGACTGAAGCCTTTATATGATATTTGAGTTTCTGAAGCATTTCTGTAACACGAGCATCAGGTTTTTTGAATCTCTGGTCTTCAAAGGGTTTTGAGCAACTGAATTTGTGCCGAGTCCGTATAAGTAGTCCCGGAGGTGGAAAGTCGCTCGGGTCTCTGCTGTTCAAGTGCTTCCCCCGTTGGAGAAGGATGATATAATCCAGTTGGGGGACACTGAAGGAGGTCTCAGGTGGCGGAGGCTGGGAACCCTTCAAGTTCTTCCCCCATTGGAGTCCGATGTTATAATCCGCTTGGGAGACACTGAATGGGCTTCCAGGCTGTGGAGGCTGGGTATCCTTCCACTGATTCCCCTGTTGCACTCCGGGGTTATAATCATCTCAGGGGACTCTGAAGGGGATCCCAGGCCATGGAGGCTGGGAAATCGCTGGTGTATTCTCAGAGGGTAAAGTCCGCGATGAGGCTCCCTGTCCTCTCTAAACACTACCACGTGAAGGGGCAGTGAAGGACTCGGCAGTGGTGAGTCATGGTGAGCATCAGTCGAGCTGTATCCTTTGAATATTTCTCTCTCTCCCAAGAACTGTGGACAAGTCCGGAAGGCAAAGCAGGGAAATCTCGAGTGACCATTGATCTCAGGAAACAACCAAAGCTCGAGAGGGGCTGTCCTCAAGTTTGCACGAGGCAGTAGCAAGGTCTGCATGGGGCAGTCGCGAGGTCTGCACGGTGCAGTCGCCAGGTCTGCACGGGGCAGTTGCGAGGTCTGCACGGGGCAGTCGCGAGGTGTGCACGTGGCAGTCGCGAGGTCTGCACGGGGCAGTCGCGTGGTCTGAATGGGACAGTCACGAGGTATGCACAGGGCAGTCTCGAGGTCTGCACGGGGCAATTGCGAGGTCTGCACGGGGCAGTGGCCAGGTCTGCACGGGGCAGTGGCCAGGTCTGCACGAGGCTTTGGCCAGGTCTGCACGGGGCAGTGGCCAGGTCTGCACGGGGCAGTCATGAGGTATGCACGGGGCAGTAGCGAGGTCTGCACGGGGCAGTCGCCAGGTCTGCACGGGGCAGTTGCGAGGTCTGCACGGGGCAGTCGCGAGGTCTTCACGGGGCCGTTTCGTGGTCTGCACGGGGCAATCGTGAGGTCTGCATGGGGCAGTCGCGAGGTCTGCACGGGGCAGTCGCGTGGTCTGAATGGGACGGACACGAGGTATGCACAGGGCAGTGTCGAGGTCTGCACGTGGCAATTGCGAGGTCTGCAGGGGGCAGTGGCCAGGTCTGCACGGGGCAGTCGTGAGGTCTGCATGGGGCAGTCGTGAGGTCTGCATGAGGCAGTCGCGAGGTCTGCAGGGGGCAGTCGTGAGGTCTGCACGGCCCAGCCAGGAGATGCCTCACTTGTCAGTTCTGCTTGTACTAGCGGGCGATCATCCAAGCTTTCTGAATGAGGAGGAACCATGTCGACTCTCTTCCTTTGAGTCCGGAGTGCTGCCTGTTTTGTGCACACTGTCAGGGGTCGTGAGAAGTGACTCCTGAAGGAGCAACATGAATGGAAAGGGCAAAGGGTGCTTCGGAGTCTGTGCTGTCAAGTGCCTCTTACACCAGCTTTGGTGCAGTGATGTGTCTTGGAACCTCATAACCGAGTGGGAAAGGCTGATCCAGACCCTTGCTCCTCAGAGACTGCAGGGACTAGAAAATCACTGGTGGACTGTGTTAGGGAATGAACATGTGATAGGATTTGAATAGAGCATAGAATGCATGGGATTGATATTAGAATTCCATGTGACTTCCAGGTGTTACTGTGACGCTTCTGCCTTGATATATCACTATTTTTTTTTGTTCTAAATCTCTTAATAATATTTCCGTGGTGATATTTTTTGAAATATTGAGAATACTACACAATGAAAAGTATTTTCTCTAGTCACATATATTGAAATTCTCAGTGTCTCTTGACATTGTATGCAATGGCCAAAAATCCTAGGATGCTTTCAACAGTGGTAAGTTGATTGAACACAACTGTTTGTGTTACAAGCTTTGCTTGTAAATAATTCTTTTCATGACCCCCAATGAGATTGTACAAATGCCTCCTGCCGTTTAAAGACATATCTAAAATCACCTTTGCTTGGAGAAAGGAGTTAAGTGTTATGCCTTCTTTGAATGAAGAGGAAGAACTAAGGCTACACTCCTCAGAGAAAGAAGAAATAATGAACTGTAGGAAGAAATACGCATCCAGGCAACAATAAATGTTCCAAGCTAACCTGTGCTGTAAAATAATGTATGGAATATACCAATCCTTTATTATTAGTATCATTAACCATTTTACTTGTTTTCATTGGAAATATTAACCCTTTTCCAGTCCGCGTTAATGAACCCCACCACCGCATACTCCTCCTCTTTGTCTCTAAGTGGGTGACTCCCCAACTCTCCCACTCCTTCTTTCCTCACCCCTCTAGAATCACTTTTCTCTGGGACATCTAGCATCCAAAGGACCAAGTGCTTCCCCTTCCACTGATGTGAGATGGGGCCGTCCTTAGCTACATATGTAGGGTACCAGACCATGTGTATTCTATGGTTGGTGTTTAGGGCCATGGGAGCCCTGAGGGGTCTAGTTAATGGATATTGTTGTTAATTACAGTCTCCTTCAGCTCCATCACCCTACCCCTACATCATCCATTGGGATCTCTAGGCTCAGTTCAATGGTTGGCTGTGAATTTCTGCATCTGTATCAGTCAGGTGCTGGCAGAGCCTCTCAGAGGACAGCCATACTAGACTCCTGTTTGCAAGCACATCTCAGCATCAGCAACAGTGTCCGGTTTGGTGTCTGCAGATCTCTGGATGACCTTTCCTTCAGCCTCTGCTTTATATTTACTCCTGCATTTCAATAGACAGGGATAACTCTGATTTAATAAGAGATGGGTGAGTGGTCCCATCCTTACACTGTGGTCATGTCTATCTACTGCAGGTGGTGTCTTCAGCATCAATTTCACTGTTGTTGTGTATGTTGGCTAATGTCATCACTGTTGGGTCCAGGGACCACTGTCGCATCCCTAGTATCTGGGACAATCTAGAGGTTACACCGTCCTCCACTGTTCCTTCTTTCTATACTCATTCTCCTGGTCCTCTGTGCTTCTCTCCTGTCTCTTCCCACATGTGATCCTGCTCTCCTGTATTTCCATTTCACTCCCCTCTCCCACACAGGGTTCTTCCTACATGTGCCTCCCATGATAATTTTATTCCCCCTTCTATTTGGGATTGAAGCTGTCCCTCTTTGTCCTTTCTTGTTGAGCTTCAGAGTGTATATGAGTTTATTGTGGATATTCTGAGATCTTGGGCTAATTTCCACTTACCAGTGAGTGCATGCTATTTGCATTTATTTGTGTTTGTGTTACTTCACTCAGGATGGTATTTTCTAGTTTCATCTATTTACCTATGAATTTCATGAAGTCATTCTATTTAATAGCTGAGTACCACACCATTGCGTAAATGGACCACATTATATGAATCTGTGTCTCTTTTGAGGGACATCTGGGTTCTTTCCAGCTTCTGTCTGTTATAAATAAGGCTGCTATTGGAACATATTGGAACATGTGTCCTTGTTGTAGGTTGGAGCAAGTTTTGGGTATGTGCCATCGCATGGTACATCTGAGTCCTCAGGTAGTAAATACTATGTTCAATTCTCTGAGGATCCTCCAGCCTGGTTTCCAAAGTGGTTTTAAGAGCTTGCAATTTCAACAGTGACAGAGTGTTCTTTTCTCTCCACACCCTTGCCAGAGTCTGTTGTCACCTGACTTTTTTATCTTAGCCATTCTGACTGGTATGAGGTAGGATCTCAGGATTGTTTTGATTTGCCTTTCCACAACGATTAGGGATGTTGAACATTTTTTACGTGCTTCTCACCAATTCAATAGTCATCAGTTGAATACTTTTTTTAGAACTGTAGCCCACTATTAAATACTGTTATTTGATTCTCTGGAGTACATCTTCTTGAGTTTTTTTGTAAATATTGGATGTTACCTCTCTATTGGATGTAGGATTGGGAAAAATCTTTTCCCGATCTGTTAGTAGCTGTATGAAACTAATGACAGTGTCCTTTGCCTTACAGAAACTTTGAAGTTTTATGAATTTCCCTTTGTCGATTCTTGGTCTTAGAGGAAAAGCCATTGGTGTTCTATTCAGGAAATTTTTCCGAGTACCAATGTTTTCGAGGATTTTCCCTGCTTTTTCATCAGGTAGTTTCAGTGTATCTGGTTTTATGTGGAGGTCTTTAATCCACTTTTACTTGAGACTTGTACAAGGAGATAAGATTGGACTGATTTGCATTCTTCTACATTCTGCCCTTCACTTGAAACAGCACAGTTTTAAAAAATGCTATCTTTTTTTCCACTGGATGTTTTTAGATCTTTGTCAATTTTCAAGTGGCTATAGCTGTGTGGGTTCATTTCTGCATCTTCAATTCTATTCCATTGATCTACCTGCCTGTCTCCATACCAATACAATACAGTTTTTCATCACCATTGCTCTGTAATACAACTTTAGCTCAGGGATGGTGATTTCCCCAAAATGTTTTTATTTTGCAGAACAGTTTTCTCTATCCTGGGATTCATTTTATTCCAAATAAATTTGCAAACTGCATTTCTATGACTGTGAAGAATTGAGTCGGAATATGGATGGGGATTTCATTGAATCTGTAGGTTGCATTTTGCAAAATGGCCATTTATACAATATTGATCCTGCCAATACACGAACATGGGAGATCTTTCTAATTTCTGAGACCTTCAATTTATTTCTTCAGAGACATGTGTTCTTGTCAAATATATCTTTCACTTGCTTGGATAAAGTCACAATGAGGTATTTTATATGCTTTTTGACTATGGTCAAGTGTATCATTTCCATAATTTCATGATCAGCCTGTTTCTCTTTTGATAGAGGATGGCTACTGATTTGTTTGAATCAATATTATGCTCGGCCACTTTGCTAAAGTTGTTTATCAGGCTTAGAAATTCAATTGTGGACTTTGTGGGGTCACTTAAATATACTATCACATCATCTGTTTATAGCGACATTTTGAATACTTCCTTAGCAATATGTATCACTTTACCTCCATTTGTTTTCTAACTACTCTGGCGAGGACTTCGAACACTATATTAAAAAGATAGGGAGAGAGTGCGTATCCTTGTCTTCTTCCTGATTTTAGTGGGATTGCATTAAGTTTCTCTCCATTTAGTCTGATGTTGGCTACTTGTTTGCTGTATATTGTGTTTACTGTGCTTCAGTTCTTGGATTTGGCTTGCAAGAAATTTACTGAGAATTTTTGCAGGGACATTCATGAATAAATTGGTCTGAAATTCTCTTTCATTGTTGGGTCTTTGTTTGCTTTAGTTATAAGCATAACTGTGGCATCAGAGAAGGAATTGTGTAGTGTTCCTTCGATTTCTAGTTTGTGGAATAGTTTGGAGAATATTGGTATTAGGTATTCTATGAATGTCTGAGGAATTCTGTACTAAACCTTTCTGGCCCTGGGATCTTTGGTTGGGAGACATTTATTGACTGCTTCTACTTCTTTACGAGTTATGGGAGTATTTAGATGGTGTATCTGATCGTGATTCAAATTTGGTACCTTGTATCTGTCTAGAAAATTATCCATTTAACCCTTACTTTCCCGTTTTGTTAAGTGTAGGAATCATAGTAGGATCTGATAATTTTTTGAGCTTCCTCGTTTTCTATGGTTATATATCTATTTCACTTCTGATTTTGTAATTTTTAATTTGAATATAAAGGATTTACCTATTCCTGGATTTTTCAAAGAGCCAGCTAGGTTTTGTTGATTCTTCATATAATTCCTTTTGTTTCTACTTGGTTGATTTCGGTCCGGAGTTTGATTATTTCCTGCTGTCTAATCCTCTTGGTGTATTTGGATTTTTATTGGTTCTGAGATTTCAGGTGTTCTGTCAAACTGCTAGTGTATCATAGCTCCTGTTTCTTTGTGGAGGCTCTCAGAGCTATGAGTTTTCCTCTTAGCATTGCTTTTTTGTGTTCCCAAGTTATGACTTCATTTTCACTAAATTCTAAAAAGTCTTTAATTTTTTTTTCTTTATTTCTTCCTTGAACAAGTTCTCATTGAGTAAATCATTCTTCAGCTACCATGCATATGTGGGTCTTTGGTTGTTCTTGTTGTTATTGCAGACCATTCTTATTCTGTAGTGACCTCATAGGATGCCTGGGATTAATTCAATCTTCTTGTATCTGTTGAGCCCTGTTTTGTGATGGATCATATTATCAGTTTTGGAGAAGGTACCATGTTGGACTGAGAAGAAAGTGTCAGGAGCCATAACAGGACATGCTAATAACTAGCAGGTGATCATCCTGAGATGGACAGCCTCTGATTATTTTATAATCCACAACTGGTTCGCCCTTATTAAGAAAGGCTGTGAGGGATTCAGTTTGGGAAAGTTTCCTGCTATTAAAATGCAATTCCTGTTGTTATTATTAGACATATATAACAATCACTGAGTAAGAGCACACCCCTTTGGAGCAGATCTCTGCAGGCTTACGAAGTTGTACTGTCCCGTAGTGATGCTATACAGACAAATAGATGAATCTTTAGTCTTAGTAATGATCCTACAATAATTACTAAAATTATATCAATGGTTATTTAGCTCTATTATAGTGGGACTTCTATAAGTCTCTTTCTATTAGTCAAAATTGCAGGGACAACCCTGCCAGTCTCCCACGTGTCTCCAGTTCATTGTTCTGAGATAGCAAACAGACTTTCTCCTACTCAGAACACATTACAAGAGGTTGCAAAAGAGTCATCAAGAGTCATAAAAAGAGAACAAATGATTTCTTACAGGTGCAAGTACAGATGATAAGATATTGACTGGGTTTATCTGTAAATAACTTTTCTAAGAACTATGGTTTTAGTTTCAGTGAGCCTGTGGGGCTGACACTGGTGATGAATATTTAGCCAGATAATTATTCCTGATGGATATCCTTATAAACATTCTCGGTTGTAAATTATATTTCAATTTATGCTTTGATCTTTCATATGAACTTGTGATGAACATAGTAACACGGGATCATGTATTCTGAAATATGTTTAAGCGCTGAGGAAAAAGAGAAGACACACAGAAAGACTGAGAGAGAAGGACTGTACTGGATGGACAGAGACAGATGGACTGAGCTGCAGAGGGGCTGAGCTGAAAAGTCCAGTTTGAGCAAAGGAGAACTGAGCTTAGAAGAACTGAGCCAAAAATATCTGGGCTGAGAAGAAATTTATAGAGGAATAACTTAGAGACTATATAGGAAACATAAGAAAGCAATCTGCAGAGGAGAAGAAGAAAAGAGAAGAAGCTGGAAAGAACAGAAGGTGCAGGCAGGTTTCTCCTTACCATGGGACAGAACAGGTCATTTTTTCATTTTCTTTTTTTATTAACTTGAGTATTTCTTATTTACGTTATGAGTGTTATTCCCTTTCCTGGTTAATGGGCCAACATCCCCCCAACCCCCTCCCAATTCTTTATGGGTGTTCCCCTCCCATCCTTCCCCCATTGCCGCCCTCCCCACAAAAATCATGTTCACTGTGGGTGCAGTCTTAGCAGGACACAGGGCATTTGATTACATAATGCAATATTCTGTCATTTGATCTTCATTTAACAATGTATCATGAATACATGTGCATGGGGAATCTCCATGGAATATCTTGCATTTAATAAATGTTAATATACTCATTTGTTTAAATAATAACCTAATTGTGCCTTTCAGATTATTTTCATTTTCATTAGCTAAAGTTTGCTACAAAAAATATGCATGGACACTGACTCAGGCACAGTACTCAGTGGTGATTATTTACATTATGTTTTGTATAAATTACAAAACACATTTTTGCAATGATATCAAGGCTCTTAAGTAAGGTAATACTTGTATAAATATTGCCAAATTTCCCTCTCAGAAGACTATAATAAATATATATAGCCATCAATTTTATATGAGAACCCATATTATACCATTCAAAATTAAATGGTACTTATATTTTAAAAAGGTATCAGTCTCTGACTTCTGTCAGTTGTTGAATTAGGGTAAGGATTGACGAAGTTGAAGGGGATGGCACCCTCTATAGGAAGACCAGCAGTCGCAACTAATCTGGATCGCTGAGATCTCCCAGACACTGAGCCACCAACCAGGCAGCATACACAAGCTGGTGTGATGCCCTGGCACATGTATAGCAGAGGACGTCCTGGTCTGGCCCAATCCTTGAGAGACTTGAAGTCCCAGGGATTATGGTGCCTGGCAGGATCTGGGGAACATCCTCTTTGAGTCAGGGAAGGAAGAGGTTGAATGGGATGAGGAACTGTGCGAGGGGACCAGAAGAGTGTACAATGGAAGGAATGTAAATAAATAAAATATTTTATATATAGTTTCACTCATAAATTCAAATGCTAAATTCTTTCTAACATCTACATTGCAATTCAATCGTGACGTTTAGCGTTTTATGCTTACAGAACTGTGTAAGCATTAATCCTTAATTTACTCTTCATACTATTTGCGAATTGTCTTCTTTCTTATTAATTTGCATCAATTGTGTTTGTATATGTAGAATGCCTACTATTCATAATATGTGCAGAAAATACATCCATGAATCTTTTTATTTTAATGACCTGTAATGTGTGAACGTCTATGTATAGATTTGTTCACATGAACACAGGCACCTGGGGAGACCAGAAGATGTCAGATGCCCTGGAGCTGATTTTACAGCTGGTTGCAAGTGGCTTCATGGATGTTGGAAAGTGAACGTGTTTGCTCTTAAGAGCAGTAAGTGCTCTTAATTACTAAGCTAATACTACAATACTTATTCCATAATAAAATCAACCTATTTAAAATTTTCTCATGTATTTCAGGGTATCTTTAAACTTGAGACATCTTGCCACATTCTAGGTGCTGAGAACACATTCAGGCATTTTTCCAGTTTTCTTTCCTTTATCATAGTAAGATGTGTTGGATTAAATATGTTAATGTTATGCAGTAAATCCTCCAAATGTTTACTTATAGAACCTTGGGTTAGTGTCTGTTTCTTTCCTCTGCAATGACTATATTAATTTTACAGTTTGCAGTTCTCTCTTTCTTTACACAATCCATCTGATGTGTTTTTGCTTTCATATAGAATGAAGTAAAAGCCTTTTAGTTTTTCTTTGTATAGTTAATCTACTAAGAAAAGGTGTTGAATTTCCTATTTTAAGTCCAATACAATACATTATTTCTTTAAAATGTTCCTAGAGTTTTGTTTTTACTTTTTCTTATTAGTATTGTTCTCATTAGTCTCATTATTAATATTCTGTGTAAGCTTTTATGTGTTCTGGTCATGTAGTGAATATGGAAATCTTCCAAACATATATGTGTAGGTATCAAATTTAGGTTCTTGGTTTTTCATGGCATGAAATTTTATCTGCTAAACCACCTCACTGGAACACACTATGACATTTTAAGGTGACATTTAGCTCCAGGCTGCTTTTATATATAAAATGCTTTCATCATTTGGCTTTTAATAATTTTTTTGATTATTAGAATATATTTTTCCATGTCCACTTGGTAACTCTACTATGCTTATTTTAATATTTAATTAATAATTTAGTCATAATTGTTATGCATTTGACACCTAGCTAATATGAATTATCCTAGATACAATTGAATACATGCAATTAGTTACCTAAAGCATGAAGTTTGGTACAAAATTTTGTTCATTATTACTATGCATTTGCATAAAACAGAGAATATTTCATTGTCACAATCCTGATGCTTATTTTACACAGTATGACAGCTACCAACTATCTGTGACTTTTAATCACTTAAATAGAGTTAGTATTATATTGTTAAATGATATTTCCCAACCATCAAGTAAATAGATTTTATTTTGCTTCAAATAATTAAACATGCTATAGCAGGAAAATTTTAATTTCCTCTTTTTGGTTAAGATTAAATTTAACTTTTAAATCCTCCTGCCTATCATAAAGTCGATATTCTTATACAGAAAGATGTGCCAGGCACAGGTCGAATTTCTAGTATAACCTGTAATAACAATCATCATTCTTGTCAGTTTCAAGTGTTGTTCACCTCATGCCTGTAAAACACAATGATCAACATGGCAGGATAATCATAAGGGCAGTGCAGTGGCATAAATAGCTTTGTGATAGTCAACAGCTCTCTAATTTTGCTTAAGTCCTGTTCGATGAACATGGATGGTCCTGGTAATTTAGCCACAAATATAAGGCTATTGAAGCTGTGGTTATGGGGGAGAATGTACAGCCCCTTACTTACTTAAGCCAGTATCATACCTAACAGCAATCCAAGCCATGTGTCCTTATATACAGAATTAATTACAGTCTCTGCAACAAAGATCACAGTGAAAATCCCAGCCATAAAAAATGCAGGATAGAAATTTCAAGTTCAGTGTCAATGGCTCTGTCTACAAAATGTCACTTGATTCAAGGCTGAGGAACATTACAGAAGAGGGGCAAGAAGATTGTAAGAGACTAAAGTTTACTATGAGATGGTGTCTCAAAGTAACACCAGAAATTACACTTATAACGTCTCACTAACACGACTGCCTAAACAACAGCTGAGGAAGACAGGGAATGGGGAGAATGGAAGTTTAGTTTTCTTTCTGTTTCAATTCCCTCTTCTTCTTCTTCTACTTCTACTTCTTCTTCCTCCTCCTCCTCTTCCTCTTCCTCTTCCTCCTCTTCCTCTTCCTCTTCCTCCTCCTCCTCCTCCTCCTCCTCCTCCTCCTCCTCCTCCTCCTCCTCCTCCTCCTCCTCCTCCTCCTCTTCTTCTTCTTCTTCTTCTTCTTCTTCTTCTTCTTCTTCTTCTTCTTCTTCTTCTTCTTCTTCTTCTTCTTCTTCTTCTTCTTCTTCCTCTTTCTCTGTCTCTTTCTCTTTCTTGCTCTCTCTCTCTCTCTCTCTCTCTCTCTCTCATTTTCTCTCTCTCTCATTATTTCCTGTTTACACTTTGAATGTTATTCCCTGGCCAGGTTTTCAGCTCATAAACCCCTTAACCCTTCCCCCTACTCCTCTGTTAGGGAGTTCACATCCCCACCAACAGCCTCCCCACCCCTCCCCACATTCCCCTACACTGGGGGTCAAACCTTGACAGAAACAAGAGTTTCTCATTACATTTTTTCCCAGCAAGGCCATACTCTGATACATATGCAGTAGGAACCATGGGTCAGTCCATGTACAGTTTTTCTGTTGTGGTTTGGTCCCTGGAAGCTCTGGTTGGTGGGCACTGTTATTATTATGGTGTTGAAAATCCCTTCAGCTCTTTCAATCCTTTCTCTAATTCCTCCAACTGTGGTCTGGTTTTTGGTTCAGTGGTTTGCTGATGGGGTTTGACTCTGTATTTGACATATTCTGGCTGTGTCTCTCAGGAGCGATCAATATCCAGTTATCGTCAGCCTGCACTTCTTAGCTTCATCCATCTTATCTAGTTTTGGTGTCTGCATGTGTATGAGCTACATTGTGACATGCTCTGGATGGCAGGTCCTTCAGTCTCTGTTTAAAGTTTGCCTCCTGTGGGTATTTTTTCCTCTTTTAAAGAAGGGGTGAAGCATATGCATTTTGGTCATCCTTCTTGAGCTTCATGTGGTCTGTGTATTGCATGATGGGTAATTCAAGCTATTGGCTAATATCTGCTTATCAATGAATGCATATCAAGTGTGTTTTTCTGTGATTGAGTAACATCACTCAGGATGATAGTTTCTAGTTCATTCCAATTGCCTAGAATTTCATGAAGTCAATGTTTTACAGCTGAGTAATATTCCATAGTGTAGATGGACCACATATCTGTATCCATTCCTCTGTTGAAGGGCATCTGGGTTCTTTCCAGCTTCTGGCTATTATAAATAAGGCTGCTATGAACACAGTCGAATATATTTCTCTGTTGTATGTTGTACCATATTTTGGGTATATGCTCAAGAGACGTATAGCTGGGTCCTCAGGTCATGGAATTTCCAATTTTCTGAGGAACCTCCAGACTGATTTCCAGAATGGTTGTACCAGTCTGCAATCCCACCAGCAATGGAGGAGTGTTCCTCTCTCTCCACATCCTCGCCAGCATCTTCCATCACCTGAGATTTATATCTTAGCCATTATCACTGGTATGATGCACAATTTTAGATTTATTTTGATTTTAATTTCCCTGATGACTAAGGATGTTGAACATTTATTTAGGTGTTTTTTGGCCATTTGATAACCTTCAGCTGAGAATGTTTTGTAATTCACTGTACCCAGTTTTATTAGTATATTTTTTGCTTTCTAGGGTCTAACTTCTTAAGTTCTTTGTATGTTTTGGATATTACCCACAATCAGATATAGGATTGGTAAAAATATTTTCCCAATCTGTTGGTTGTAGTTTTGCCCTAATGACAGTGTCTTTTGCCTTACAGAATGTTGCTGTTTTATGAGGTCCTATTTGTCAATTCTTGATCTTAGAGTATAAGTCATTGGTGTTTTGTTCAGGAAATTTTCTCCAGTGCCCTTGTTTTCAAGACTCTTTCCGACCTTTTCTTCTATTTGTTTGAGTGTATCTGGTTTGATGTGTATGTCGTTGATTAACTTGGACTTCAGCTTAGTACATGGTCATAAAAATGTGAAAATTTCCATTCTTCTACATGCTGACTTCCTGTTGAACCAGCACTATTTTTGGAAAATGCTATGTTTCTCCATTTGGATGGTTTTATCTCCCTTCCCAAATATCATATGATAGGTGTGTGGGTTCATTTCTGGGTCTTCCATTCTATTCCACTGGTCTATCCATTTGTCTGTGTATGAATACCATGCAGTTTTTATCACTATTGCTCTGTAATTTTGCCTGAGTTCAGGGGTGATGATTCCCCCAGAAGTTCTTTTATTGTTGAGGATAGTTTTAGCTACCGTGGCTTTTTCTTATTCCAAATGAATTTTCACATTGCTCTTTCTATCTCTATAAAAAATTGAGTTGTAATTTTGATGGAGATTGCATTGAATGTGTAGATTGCTTTTGGCAAAATGTTCATCTTTAGTATATTAATCCTGTCAATCCATGAGCATGGATGCTCTTTCTATATTCTGAGATCTTCCTCAATTTCTTTCATCATATTCTTGATCTTCTTGTCATACAGATCATTCCCCTGCTTGGTTAATCTCACACCAAGATATTTTATATTATTTGGGACTATTGTGAAGTATGTGATTTCATTATTTTCTTTCTCAGCCTGTTTATCCATTGAGGAGAGGGAAGCTACTGGTATGTTTGAGTTAATTTCATACCCTGATGCTTTGCTGAAGTTGTTTATCAGGTTAAAAAGTTGTCTGGTGGAACTTTGGGGTCACTTAAGTATATACTATCATATCATCCGCAAATAGTGATATTTTGATATCTTCCCTTCCAATTTGTATCCCTTTGACCCCCTTTTGCTGTCCGGTTTCTCTGGCTATCACATGCAGTCCTGTTTTGAATAAGTAGGGAGAGAGTGGGCAGCCTTGTCTAGTGCCTGATTTTAGTGGGATTGCTTCAAGTTACTCTCCATTTAATTTGATGTTATCTAGAGGTTTACTGTATATTTCTTTCACTATGTTTAGAAATGTGCCTTCAATTCCTGATCTTCCCACAACTTTTATTCTGAAGTTTCACGCCCACCTTGTCCGGCAAGGAAGACACCACATGGTCAGATTCTTCTCTACAGCCTTTCTGGCAGGACCACCTCTTTGCTGATACAGGGACCTCAAGTGGCAAAAGCGCTCCCCTTATATATACAACAGGCTGTGCCTATGCTAATTGTCCTTCAGGGATTGGCGGAGCACGAATTACCCCACTATCACCCCTGCTACTTCTTCTTCAGGGATAGGCGGAGCATGAATTCCTCATTAGCATATTACCATCCCATCGAACTGACGCCAGGTGCAAAACAGGCTCATGTGCAATACAGTTGATCACCACAGGAGGGCGCGGGGTCACCGCATTATCCTACAGCCGCCCTGGTAAGGGGACAAGCCACCACATGCGCAATAAATCATTTACTACCAGACGAGAATAGATGTCGGCACCATTTATGTTTTACCGAGATGCTCCCTACACTGAAGGGGTGTTGAATTTCTCAAATGATTTCTAAGCATCTAATGAAATGATCATGTGTCCTTATCTTTGATTTTGTTTACATGTTGGATAACATTGATGGTTTTCTGTATATTAAAACATCTCTGCATTCCTGATCATGATGGATGATTGTTTTTTAGATTCGGTTTGCAAGAATTATATTGAGTATTTTTGCGTAAATATTCATAAAGGAAATTGGTCTGAAGTTCTCTTTCTTTTTTGGGTCTTTGTGTGGTTTAGGTATAAGAGTAATTGTGGCTTCATAGAAGCATTTGTTAGTGCTCCATTTCAATTTTGTATACTAGTTTGCACAATATTTGTATGAAGTCTTCTATGAATGTTTAATAAAATTCTGCCCTGAACCCATCTGGAACTGGGTTCTTTTTGGTTGGGAGAGCTTTAGTAACTGCTTCTATTTCTTTAGGATTTATGGGGTGTTGAGATAGTTTATTTGATCCTGATTTAACCTTGCTACCTGACATCTGTCTAGAAAATTGTCCATTTCCTCCAGATTTTCCAGTTTTCTGTATATAGACTTTTATAGTGGAATCTCCTGATTTTTGGAATTTCTTCAGATTATATTGTTGTGGATCCCTTTTCATTTCTGATTTGTTAATTTGGATACATTCTCTGTGACCACGGGTTAGTCTGGCTAAGAGTTTATATATCTTCTTCTTTTTCTCAAAGAAACAGCTACTGGTGTTTTTGATTCTTTCTATGGTTCTTTTTGTTTATACTTGGTTCATTTCAGCTCTGAGTTTGATTATTTCCTGCCTTCTACACCTCTTGGGTTCACTTATTTTTTTTTTTTTTTTGTTCTGGAGCTTTTACATGTGCTGACAAGCTGCTGATATATGCTCTCTCCTTTTTCTTCTCCCAAGCTTTCAGAGCTATAAGTTTTCCTCTTAGCACTGATTTCGTTGTGTCACATATGTTTGGGAATGTTGTGTCTTCATTTTCATTAAGTCCTTAGAAGTCTTTAATTTCTTTCTTTATTTCTTCTTTGACCAAGTTGTCATAGAGTAGAGCATTGTTCAATTTCCACGTATACGTGAGTTTTCTGTCATTATTGTTATTGTTGAAGACCAGTCTTAGTGTGTGGTCATCTGATAGAATGCATGGGATTATTTCTATCTTCCTGCATATGTTGAGGCCTGTTTAGTGACAGATTATATGGTTAATTTTGGAGAAGGCTTCATGAGGTTCTAAGAAAATTGTATATCCTTTATTTGTAGGATGGAACGTTCTATAAATATATGTTAAATCCATGTGGTTCATAATTTCAGTTAGTTTCTCTACATCTCTGTTGAATTTCTGTTTCCATGATCTCTCCAGGGATGAGAGTGAGGTGTTGAAATCTCCTACTTTATCATCTGCGGTGCATTGCATCCTTATCTTTTTTAAAGACTTTTGGTAGAAAGTCAATTTTATTTGACATTAGAATCCAACTTCAGCTTGCTTCTTCAGGCAATTCCCTTGGATATTTGTTTTCCAGCCATGTACTCTGAGGTAGTATCCGTCTTTGTCTGTGCGGTATGTTTCCTGCCTACACCGAAATGCTCGATACTGTTTATGTATCCATTCTGTAAGTCTATGCCTTTTCTTTGGGGAATTGAGTCCATTGATGTTGAGGGATATTAAGGAATAATGATGGTCACTTCCTTTTATTTTTCTTGTTAAATGTTGAATTATGTTTGTTTGTCTCTCTTTTGAATTCATTAAAAGGAAATTATATTCTTGCTTTCAGTATGATATATTTTCTCTCCTTGTGTTGGAGTTTTCCATCTATTATCGTTTGTTGGCCTGGATTGGCTGAAAGATATTTCATAAATTTGTTTTTTTTTTCATGGAATATCTTGATTTCTCTGTCTATATTATTGAATATTTTACTGGATACAGTAACCTGGTCTGGCAATAGTGCCCTCTTAGGGTCTCTTTGACATCTGTCCGGGATATTCTCAAATTCATAGTCTCTAGTGAGTAGTCTGGTGTAATTCCTATAGGTCTGATTATATATGTCACTTCACCTTTTTCCCTTACTGCTTTTAATATCCTCTCTTTGTTTTGTGCAGTTGGTGTTCTGAATATTATGTGATGGAAGGTATTTTGTCCTGGGTTTCCTGTATGTTTTGGGCCAGGAACTTTTTGTTTTCCGTTATCTTCATCAGTTGTGTTGATGATTTCTATGGAATCTTCTGACCCTTAGATTCTCTCTTCTGTCTCTTGCATTCTGTTGGTGATTCTTTAATCTATCCCTCTTGTCTCTTCCTTTGTTTTTCTATCTCCATATTTGTCAAATTTGTGCTTCCTTTATTCTTTCTATTTCTATTTTCAAGTCATTCAAGTGTTTGGACATGTTTCCTGTAATTCTTTCATGGATTATTATGTTTCCTCTCTAAGAGATTCTACTTGTTCACTTGTGTTTTGTTGCATTCTTTTAAGGGGATTCTTTAGGTTTCTCTTATATTCCTCCATCATTATCAAAAATTGTGATTTTCAATCTAAATCTTGCTTTTCTGGTGAGTTTAAATATCCAGTATTTTGTTTGGTGGGATAACTGGACTCTGCTGATGCCAAGTAGAATTGGTTTCTGTTTCTTATGTTTCTACGCTTGCCACTAGTCATTGGGTTGTCTCTGGTGTTTGCTTGTCTTGCTGCTTCTGAGAGTGACTTGACAATGCTGTAGTCCTCTGTGTCATTACAGTTGTAGAACTGTTTTCCTGATTACTTTCAGCCTTTCCTGGGAACAGGTGTTCTGATTTCCTTTGTGTAGGCTCTCCTATAGACCTTTCTCCAGCTCTAGGCACAGGCAGGAATCAAAGGTTACTGCCCTTGATTGCTCCTGTATGTCCTTGCCCGCTTAAGGGCAAAGTTCGCTCTGTGCGATACACTCTTGGATCTGTACTGTGGGGAGGTGGGTATTCTACCCTGACTTCTCAGGATTATCCACACCCCTGAGGGTCCAGCATTCTCCCCCATGGGATTTGGGTACTGGGAACTCTTTGGCTATTCAGTGCTGTCCTGGGTGCAGAGCAGAACCGTGGGTACAGGTGGCTGACTGTTCCTATATCCCAGTGTCCAGAGGCATTGTTCAATTTCTCCTTGCACCAGGGATGTGAACTGAGGTGCGCAGATATATAGAACTGTCCTGCGGCCTCAGGATTAATCGCGAATCATTTTTATTTTACAAATTTATATGTAAATATAATATTTT
Organism: Rattus norvegicus; assembly: GCF_021556685.1. Lineage (NCBI taxonomy): Eukaryota > Metazoa > Chordata > Mammalia > Rodentia > Muridae > Rattus > Rattus norvegicus. The sequence goes on from NC_141555.1 coordinate 72,200,276, forward strand.
TGTTATTGAGTTGATTTTCTGGAAATTTAACTGAGAGAGGCAAGGCCTTACTCTCTAAGTAGAGAGCTACATATACGAATATCGAAACTACTAATGAAAAGAAAGTTGCTTTTAAAATATATCAAATTTAGGAAAGTATTCATTTTCTGTTTTGTCTGTGGGAAGGTGGTTTATTTGTTTTTTTTTTTGTTTGTTTTAATATGGAGAAATATTTACAGTACATCAAAATAAGTGTGAAATGTGTCACAATAGAATCCTCTTCATTTCAGCAAATTTTCTACGAGAGCAAAGTCTACTGAGTGGTCTGTTAAACAGACCTCCTGCTTCATAATTGTCAGAGCTTTGAGTCTGTCCAATGTTCTCTACACTTAGATTTTTATAAGTTTTTCAAGAATGGGTGCAGATCTAATCTAATAGATATAATAAGCTAGTATACCTTACTATGTCGTCTGCCCCCATGAGAAAACTTTGTATTGTTTTGCTTTTTTGTTGTTGTTGTTGTTTGGGGAGCTGTGTTTTTCATTAGCCCCAATAGAAAATTAATCTAGTGATCAATTAGTTAATAGAAACGAATATCTTGTGTTGTGATGAGAAACTCCCCAAAATAGAGTTTACACAAAGGTAAATCTAAAATGTGTGTGTGTGTAGACAATCACTCATGCTCATGTCCCATGTACCTGACAAGCATTCAACACCAGATCAACTTAAGTGATTTGGGAAATTAACTTAATTCACACAGAAGAAAACTCATAGGGAATACATTTTTTTTCTTCACTGCATTTAAAAGTGACCAAATGGTGAAAAAGGATGTAAAGGAATAGTGTTACCCTGCATTGTTGTTTATACCAACATTTTAATTCACGTACAATCTCCATGTCCTCTTTCTCTATTGTGTTTCTCTGTGTCTGTGTTTCTTCATGAATATATAAGTACATATGTGTATGTGGCATACATTTGAGAGTGTGTGAACGTGTGAGTTATTTGTGTGTGTGTGTGTGTGTGTGTGTGTGTGTCTTCTATGGTATTTTTAAACATAGGTAACATGTTTATTTATAATTTGGAAATACTGAAACTCACATTTGATTTGTGGATCAATCTACTCACATACCTCTGACATTTCTTTATATCAGGTGAATAGAGAGAGAGCCTAACAGGATAGTGATATCTCCTTCTCTACTCTTGTCAGGAAAAAAGTGGTGTATCTTTTGGCATGAAAACCCAAACTTCAGCAAAGACATATACACACCATAAAACAGGAGACAACATCTCATTTGAAGGGAAAAGTTATCAGACTGGGAGAAAAATGAGTTTGCCACGTTCCAATTTTTTAGCGACAAGGGACTGAACTTCAGAAGATATAATGGGAAGGGACAGGCAGAATCCCCAAGGATCCAAAGTAAGCTAAACAGTGGAACTTCTCATTACACGAGAGCTCAGAGATTGGTAAGGATGGTGAACATAATGATAATAACTTTGCAGTCCATACTCAGTCTCCATATAAGGCTAGAATGTGAAAAAGATGAGAAGGGACACCACCACAGAGCTAACAGCTACTTTAGCAGGTACATTGTGAAAAACAGAGTGTAAGTATAGAGAGAAGAGAAGGATGATATTTGAAAACAGACCAGGCTGTGCTGGAACTGAACAGTTTTCCATGTAAGTAACCAAGCAAGCACACAGCAGTGCCATATGCAAAAGTGAGCAAAGAGGGATGAACTGTATAGATACTATTTGTACAGAAATACAGGTAGTTTACTGAGAATTCTAAGATTTTGAGATGAAAGAATAGGAAGGAATTTCTATCAAGCCAGGCACCATGTCTTGCTCTTAGAATACTCACAATATAAGAGACTGAGGGAGAGAAATTAGGAATTTCAAGTTAGCCTGGACTACATATCCAGACACTACATCTTTTATTCTCGTTTTCTTTATTTAAATCAATAGTCCGATTGATAGAATATCATGAACAATATTAAGAAAACAGAAATTTAATGCCTACACAGTAATACTCCTGCTAAGAAAACATATTCTATAAAGAGACAGTAATTATTAAGTTACAAATGGCAGCTGTCATATTGAAGGTTGTGGCATGAAGGGGTCTGGTGTTGTTTGGTTGATCCTTCTTCACTTTCATGGCTCACTGTACAAATCTTAAAATTCTTCTCTGACGACCTCGTTACTGTGCAGACATCGAGATGTGCGTTGCCTTTAAGTCTATGTATTAAAACCAGTAATCATTTATCAAATGATTATTTGATTTTACTTTATCTTCAAAAATAATGAGTCTTGAGGAAATGATACCTTTATTGTGTGGGTTTGAATATTCATAATAGCAGTCAGAGGATAATCGGGGCCCAACACACACACAGGGTGGTTGGAGAGACTATACCTGTGTCAACACGAAAGCATAGAGATGAGTGGATTGATCAGTTTTTCTGTATAACATTGATAACTAGTTAAAGATAAGAATGGGTAAAAATCGAGATACACTCAAGGTTTTCTTTTCGTTCGTTTGAATGATTGCTTATACAGCATGTGAAACTGAACTTAAACCCAAGTTAAATCTTCCTCCTGAGCTTCATTAGTGCCAGGACTACATGGTTCCACCTTCTATTGTAAGTATTTGTACACTTGGCTCAATGCTTAGCACACTTTGAAACATCCCCTGGTGTTAAGAGAGAAAGTATTAGCTATGAAATTATGTGAGAAAAAAATCTTTTCTAAGCTTTGATTTTTGTGACTGCAGACAAAGACTTTGACTCTGATGTAACTGAGCCTCTAAAATACTAAAAAAAAATTAATATATCTCATCTGCAAGAATCCTACTAATTGCTTATTGCTCTGTTTTTCTGGAGATGAGTATAAATTGTTTCAATTGCTCTTTGTGGCAGGAAACTTTTTGTTGTACATATGTAAGAGTTTTACCTTCTTGTTCACGTGTGCAACACATCCATGCCTAAAGTCCAGGAGGTTGAAGAGGGTGAGAGATTCCTTGATGCTGAAATTACAGCCACTTGTGAGCTGTCACTCGGGAGGTGAGGATCAGTCTTGGGTTCTCTGGAAGAACAGATAATGCTATTAAATACCGAATCATTTCTTCATCTTCCGCAAATGCCATTTTTTTTGTAAATATAGTGCCTAAGCTGTCCTGTCTTCTGCATAGACCACTGTTTTTTCAAATGCGATAATTTAATATTAAACACACACCCACCTGATTCTTACCTTCATATATATATATATATATATATATATATATATATATATGCATATATACATATATATACACACAATTACACACACAGACACATGCACAACTGCTCTTACCTTCAAGTTTACTTACATACTTACTTACTTACTTACTTACACACACACACACACACACACACACACACCTGCTTCTTACCTTCAAGTAGACTTAATTATTTTCACATTTATTTGTTTATTTATTCACTTTATATGCTGCACACTGCCCCCCTCCAGTTCACCCCTCTCACAATCCTTCCCCCAGCCATTTCTCCTCTGAGCAGGAGGGGACCCCACGGGTATCTCCTCACCTTGCATATCCAGTCTCTGTGATCACATTCTCTGCTACTGAGGCCAGACACATCAGTCTAGATGGATGGGGTGGGGAGGTAGAGGTCATATCCAGAAAGATGCAGAGAGCTGGGGTAAGAGATGCCCATGAATCAATGGGTGTTTCCTTAGCTGAGAATCACAGCCTCAGTGATATGAACCTGAAGAGGCCTCCTCCTGTAGCCAGAGAGCAACCAAAATGGAGTGATAGAGAGACCAACTTTTGACCCAAAATTTATTCTGACCACAGGAAATGCAGGGGCCGTGCATAGAGCAGAGAGTGAGGAATGATCCACCAATGGTTAGTGGAGATTGAAACCCACCACATGGATGGGAACCGATCCCTGACACTATTAATGATGCTCTGTTATGCTTGCAGACAGGAGTCTAGCATGGCTTCCCTCTGAGAGACTCCACTAAGCTGCTGACTCAGACAGATGCAGAAACCCACTACCCAAACCACGGGTGGAGCTTGGGGACTCTGATAGAAGAACAGAATGAAAAGTTTTATGGCCTCTAAGGGCATAGGCACTCCACAGGCTTTGTCTTCATGCGGGTATCGAAAAATTAGAATTGGGCTTTCCCAAAACATGTTATCTGTATATGGAATATGTTTTTCTTTAAAATTCATTTATTTATTTACTCACTTGTCATCCCAATATCGGTGCTCCTTCTTCAGGATATGCCAACACCCATTTCGGGGGAACACGTAAAAAGACAAAGCTACACATTTCCTACCTATGTCCTGGGGGCTCAGGTTCAGTCCATGTTCACTCCCTGGTTGGTGGTTCAGTCTTTGGCAAACCCCGAGAGTCCCCGTGAGTTGAATCTATTGGTCTTCCTGTGGAGTCCCTCATATCATCTGGGCCTCGATTCTTCACCTGTTTTGTTTTTTTTTTAAAAGACTACCGAAGCTACAGCTAATGTTTGGGGGTGAATCTTTACACTTGTTTCTCTCAGCTGTTGGGTGGAGTCACTCAGAGGACAGTTATGCTATGATTCTGTCTGCAAACATGATAGAGTATCTTTAATGTGTCAGGGATCAATGATTGCCCAAGGGTGTGTCTCAATCTGTTGTAACCATTGGTTGAACATTCCTTCCATGTCCGCTCTATCTATCTTTGTCTCTGAAGGTCTTGTAGGCTGTGTTCATTTTGGATTGAAGGATTTGTGGGTGGGTTTTTTCCTTGTCACATCACTGGGAGTCATGCCTGGCTACAGAAGTGGACAATTAAGGATCTGTATCCCGACTGTTAGAGTCCCCCCAATTGACACCCTAGGGATTCACCGTTTCCAGGTCTCTGGCACTTTCTAGAAATGCGCACGACACACTTGTGATTTCCATTCACTTTTCCCTGCATTCACTATACCTAATTCCTCCAAACCCTCTCTACCTAATTCCTCCTACCAATTCCCTTCTCTACCTCCCCACCCATTCAGTTTCCTCCCTCCCTCGATCTGCCTCAATATCCATTTTGCTAAATGCATTTTAAAATCAATATTTAGGAAAAAACACTGAGTAAGTATAGGAAGTATCCCATAAATAATTGTGGTGGATATTTATGCAAGATATGCACATATTCAATTTTATAGAGGCCAAAATTACTACATATATTTTTAGAGGAGACACTGTCTTCTTTACATTCAACATGAAGTAAAACCATTTATATATTCTTTTAAGATATACAAGAGAATCTATTAAATGAGTTACACACATCACACAACTTTATTACTTTGAAAGCTCTCTTTATTGAAATTATTTACGCAATGAAAAGTACTAAGGTTTAAACTCATGTGAGTGTACTTTGTTGTAAAGTTAAAGTTTATATATACAGGTTGATGACATTAGTAATCTCAGATTCACAGAGATAAATACACCAGGGAGTTCTCTATTACCTTACCTGTCTTCTTTCCTTTATTCCTGATGAAGACTCATCTCACTTGCAGCGCCTGCTGTGACAGATGGATCAGAAATTGCCTGAGAGTCTACAACCCAGAATACATCGACAGAAAAGAAGAAAGAGAACATCTCCAAATAGTACACTCAGTCAAAATTTTCTTGTAGATCTTGAAACCAAATGCAAAGAATAAACCCACAGCCTAGAATATTACAATATACATGAAATGGTAGCTGTAGGAAGCATTCTCAGGGGATTTTAAACTTCTGCATCTAAGACTAAAACAGCCTTCTTAAACATGAAGATTTATTCCTTGGCAAGAAAGTCAGTCTGTCTCTTGACAGTGGTGTCATCTGTCCATCACTAGAGCGACAGCCATCCTTTATGAATGTGTACAGATAAACACATACCGGGTTTCACATGTTCAAAGAATTTCAAGAAGAACCTGAAAGAGAATATATAATGTTTTAGAGATGAAATATGGGTATTTAAAATAGCCAGCATAAATATGTTGTTAAATTTAATAATTTTGGCTATTCCTGCTATGAATAAAAAGACGGTTATGTAATTTCTAGCAATCCCCAATGCCTGAAACATTGTGAAAACTGTCTTATTTCTCCCTAACTTGGTCTTTGGTCACCATACTTTTCATTGCCCATCTAAATTCTCTGTTTCTCAAGTAGATCAGAGGACTATGTGAGGGTGTCACTCTCATGTAGAAGAACAAGGAACTTTCTATACTTGCATGTACTTGCTCTTGGGAGCATGCAAATAAATCTTTCAGTTCCAAGAACAAACAGATGGCTATCCAATGGGACCCACATGAAACAAAATCTTTCTTCCTGCCTTCAAGGAACTTTAGCACACTGGTAACAACGCAGATAACAATATAATGGAATAATCCTGTAATTATACTACTACTACTACTACTACTACTAATAATAATAATAAGAATAAGAATAAGAATAAGAATAAGAATAAGAATAAGAATAAGAATAAGAATGGAATAATCCCCTCATGGGATCATGGAATAAGGAAAGTAAATGTTGAGACGTGTTTTTCAAGGTTTATTGTATCAAGGAAAGCAATTTTCAATAGGACAGACTCCTCACACATGAAAATCACTCAACCTGTCATGGCTTCACAGAGAGAGTTGAGAACAAGAGTGGTTTTTTATGACAAGAGAAAGATTCGCCAACCTTCTAAGAAGGAAAGCAATCCAGACAGTCTGTGTGAGGATGGTTAGCTTATGCATGACTAACACACACACACACACAAACACACACACACATATGCACACACACAAACACGCACAGATACACAGAGACACACACAAAGAGACATAGACGATTAGACAAACAGACATACACACAGACAGACACAGACACAGACAACCACACAGACACAGAAACATATACACATACACAAACACATAGACACACATACGTATACACACAGATAGACACATAAACACATACAGACACACACACAGACACACACACATACACACACATATACACAAACAAAGAAACACAGACGATAACCAATATACAGTTACACACTCAGACACAGACAGACATACAGACACACACACACACACACACACACACACACATCTCTTGTCTCCTTCCTAGAGTGTCCAGGGAGACAACAGGTGTGAAAGAATAAAGAGGGACCAGGAAATAGTCAGTCAGCAAAAGATTGTTCTGCCTGCAAGTGAATTTTGCTTTCTTCCAAGGATTTCCGTGTCACAGCTCTGTTAGAAGGTGTTCAGGGACACGCTATGGTTTTGTGCATATATTTTACTCAGGGTGAACAAGGGCTAAACAAACCTTGGAGAGGGGGAAGGGGTTTTCGGGTGCATTTACATCGATGGAGGCTTAAGGTACCGGAAGTCCTCATTTGCTATATCTTTATGATCTCTGTCCCAGCCTCGGTCTGTTGTTCAGGGTTCTCCATTTGACCTCCTCAGAAACCGACTCCACTGAATGTGCCCCATCCCCACCCCTGAGGTCCCACTTGCTCGAATTCAAAGGATTGAAGGTTCGGACTCTGCACTCTCTATCAGATTAAATCCTCAGGAACATGGACCTCTACATGCCATGAATTAACCAGTGCATCCATCGAGTTTCTGCATTAACCCGTATGTCCCCTAATTCTGGCCGGTTCTCTCTGCACCGCGCTATTCCTCCATCTTCCCCACCGACCTTCCGCTCCTATCCTCAGTCGTCCTCACTCACCCACAGAATCTGTTCCAGTTTTCTTTTCAGAGAGTTCGAAGTTTTTCCTCTCACGGGCCTTCTCCTTTCCTGTGTCCTCTCTGCATTTGTGGATTGTAGATAGAATAAGATTTATCTCACAGCCGACACCATCCATAGGAAACGCCAGCGATATTTGTGTCTCTAGATTTCAGCTCCCTCTCGGGCTGATTTTTTTTCTAGTTTCAACTATTTTCCATGAAGCTTCATGATACCATGCCCCCATCCCTATGATATCATTCCTCAACCCCATGATGTCATGCCCCACTCCCATGACGTCACGCCATAGTCCCCCTGATGCCATGCCCTTGCTAGAATAGTTGTATGTATTCACCAGGTAACATTCTGAATGCGGCCCTGACACCACACCCCTCCAGGTTCCCACCATTTACAGTCCCTCCTCCTACCCTCCCCTTCTTCTCTGAGAGAGTGGAGGACCCCTCTGGGTGCACCCTCTCCCCTGGCACATCAAGTCTCTGCAGAACTAGATTCATCGTCTCCCACCAGGTACTGAAAACGCAGCCCGGGTAGGAGAACAGGATCCACAGACAGGCGACGGGTTAGTGACCCCACGTGAAGACCATTGTGCTCCTCTGCCTGTCTCAGTCCTTCCCTCAGCTCTTCAGTGAGACTCACTGAGCTCCGTCTGGTATTTGGCAGTGCACCTCTGCTTCTGTGTCAGTCGGCTGCTCGGTGGAGCCTTGCATAGGACAATAACTCTACCCTCCCGCCTGCAAACACAAGAAAGGATCATTAATAAGGTCAGGGTTTGCCGTTTGCCCATAGGATAAGTCTCACATCCGGTCACGTATCCTGTCAACATTCCCTCATTTCCTCTTCCAACTCTGTCCCTGTGTTTCCTATAGAGGGGGCAATTTCTGGGTCAAAATTTTGGGGGTGGGTTTGTGTCCTTATCCTTCCACCTTAGGACCTCCGTGGCTACGTATCCATATCCCAACTGCTACAAGTCCCAGCTAAAGTCACCCTCATGGACGCCAGGGTAGCCTCACCCATCGCAGACTGCAGGATAATCATAGAGATACCGCCCGCCCTGAACAGTCACTGATTCAGTTTATTCTCTTGGCCCTCTGTCCCTCTTGCTCGTCTCTCCCAAGAAATGATTCTCAAACCCCATTTCCCTTCCCATCCCCTCAGCCACCCAATCCTTTCCTTCCATCTGCCTCCTCTCCTTATTTTATTCCTCCTTCTGAGTGAAATTCAAGCATTTCCTTGAGACTTTCTTCATCTTTAGCCTCTTTGGTTGCATAGATCGTAGTGTGTGAATTCTGTACTTTATGTCTAATACCCTCTTTTAAGTGAGTATGTACAAGTTATTTTGGGCTCAATTACTTCATTCAGAACAATACTTTCTCATTCCATCTAATTGACCGCATCTTCACAATGTCCTTATTTTTTTATAGCTGCGTAGTATTACATAGTGTAAATGAACCACATTTTCTGTAGCCATTCTTTGGTTGATGGTCTTCTGGATTATTTCTATTTTCTGCTCATTATGAAGAAACGACTAGGAACCTTAGGGATCACATGTCCTTGCGGTATGGCAGAGGTCTTTTAAAGATATAAGGCCAGGAGTAGTATATCTGGGTCTTTAGGAAGAATATTCCCCATTTTCTCAGTATCCTCTGGATAGATATGCAAAGTCATTATTCGGATTTGATCTTCACCCACCAAATGCTATTTTTACCCTGATATTTATCTGCTTCCTCAAAGGAGGTTGCCCCGACTAGACCTCTATCATGGATAAAGAGATCACATATAAACCATCTGTCCATTTTACCTGTTCAGTAAATGCTAGAGCCTATGACAGGGAGCCAGTGGGGAAAGCTGATATTGGAGGGTTGAGGGTGGGGTTAGGTAGAGAGGCAGAAGAGGGTAAGAGATTTATAGTATTATTACTATATAATAATTTAATATACTAAGGTAATATATTAATTTTAATTATATTTTATCATGATATTAATATATAATGATTTGATATATTAATACAATATATCTGTATTTATTATAATAATATAATGTAATATATTAATAGCGTATATTAATATTTATTACATATTATCATAATATTAATATATAACAATGTAATATGTTAATATAGTATATTAATAGTAATTATAATAACACAATGTTAGTATATAACAATTTAATAAACTAATTTATTATAATAACATTTTTATATGTATACACACACACACATATATATATATATATACATATATATATACATATATATATATATATATATATCATGACATGCAATTTCCACAAAGTTAACTACAAGTGTAGTTCGCACGTTAATGGGGAATACTGAGGGCAGATTTTTTTTTTTCACTTCAGTTTGCTTATATGGTGGATCACTTTGATGGGTTTTCATAGATTGATCCACTCCTGCAGCCTCAGGAGGAAGCTTACACGATGGCACTGAATGGCGGTTTTGATATGCCCTTGGATATTATTTTCGAGCATTTTACCTAGTATTTTTTCTACCAATGTTTGTAAGGGAAATTCGTTTGAAATTCTCTCTTTGTTGAGTCGTTTGTGATTTAGGTGTCAGGGTGACAGTGGTGTCATGGAAACAGTTTTTGCAATTTTCCTCCTGTTTCTATTTTTTGGAGTAGGTTGACAATTCTTTGAAAATCTGGTAGGAGTCTGCGCTCAAACAATCTGGCCTTGAAACTCTATCAGTGGGTTTGTGTCTCTTTAGGTGTTTTATAGCTATTTACATAGTTTATCTTACCTGAATTTACCTGTGGTTAGTGAAATCTGTCTACACAATCATCCACTTTGTTCAGAGCTTCTAATTTTGGAGACAGCAGGTTTTTGAAGTGAGACCTAACGATTCTGTGACTTTCATCAGTGTCCATTGGTATGGCTCCCTGTTCATTTTGTTATGAGGATGCTGTCTTACCTCCTATTATATTATCTGTCTGAGGGTTTGTCTCTCGGGTTGAAGTTCCCAAGGAACCAGCTCTTTTTTATATATATATATATTTGTATTCTCTTTGTTTCTGATGGACCACTCTCACCCCAAGTCTGATCAATTCTTGCTGTCTCCTCCTTTAATATGTATTGGCTTCTTTTTATTTTAGAGATCTAGGGTGGGCTAGGAAGTTGCTAATGTGGGGTCCCTCTGGTTTCTTTATGAAAGCACTCTGTACTACATATGCATGTTCCACTAATTACTGCTTTCCTTAAATCCCTTAAGTTTTGAGAAGCTGTGCCATCATTTTCATTAAATTCTAGGAACCCTTTTTGTTTTTCATGTCTTGTCTGAACTGGTGGTTATTCATTTGTGAGCTATTGAATTTCAATGAGTTTATACACTTTTTTCTTATTGTAGCAGAATGCTTGCCTATCTCAAATGGACTCCTGAGTTCAGTCCCCAGTACTGAAAACCAGAAGAAGTCAATCCTTAAGAGTTTAAGTAAGTCAGGGAAGGAGTAAGTCAGGGAAAGATTTTTTTTTCGTGTGAATTAAAGGGAAAGGGGGTTTTGTTTTTTATTTTCTAACATAGGTGACAAGCTGAGTTTTTAGTAAACATAGACTGTATTACTCTGAGATTACTATTAATGCATGCAATTTATATATCTAATATTGTACATTACACTCTAACCTCAGAACCATTTTTTGTTTGTTTTTGTGTGTATTGGAGGGGGGGATAAACAGATAAGGCCAGCTATCTGTCTTTATTTATCTCCCCTCAGGTACTGAGAAGATAGCATTGTTGAGAGTCAGAGGGAAACGCAGCAGCTGTAATGCACGTACAAGCACGATTTTTTTTTCTTTGAGCATTAACATTAAAAATTATGTGAAAAATTGCTATTGTCTCTCAAGGGGACATGACCTAATGTTCAATAATTTGCCATAAAAAAATCTCATATCACAGAATTTTAATTTCACAAAATAATTTTTTTTCTGTATAGATTTTTGGTTTTCAGTTTTTCTTCTATTAACCTTTGCTCAATTTGAAATAGTCAAATTATGTCAGATTTCAGTAACAACATAACATTTGCAGTAGACATAAGGGTATAAAATAAGCACTTGTAAATTAATGGTAGGACTATTGATTGTTGAAATCCTTTTTGAGAATAAATGGTAGTATATCTAAACTGTTACAATCACTTTATTTAATTTATTTTTTATAAATGTACAACGTAAGAGACTAAAATACAAAGAAATAATTTTGTGCCAATGTGCCTACAACAGTAGCAGCTTAGAAGCCTCTCACATAGCCATATATTGTGAAGTGTGTACAGGAGTTGTGTTTCCCTGTATATTGGCACATCTCGGCAGTAATGCTGGAAGTGAAAGGTAGGCATAGCACTTCAGAGTGCTGCTAGGCACTATTTACCAAAACGGAGGTAACCTATGTCTGTGGGCAGTAACCTATGATCCGTCTCTAGGAACAGAGATGAGCGCATAGACATACGAATAAGCACTCGAGAACATTAGTAACTGTACTATGTTAATGTCACCAAAGTGGAACAATCCAAAGTTCTATCAACAACGTGATACATGTTTTCCCCCATGGGATGATGTGGAGAAGAAAGAGGAATGAAGTGTAGCCACATACAGGGACACAGATGAAAGTTTATAAGTGAGGTTTATAGACCATGAAATTAACCATTTAAAAATAAACAAAAGAAGCCAACCATCAAAAAATACACATTATTTGATTTAGCTTGCAAAAAGATTGACAATTCGTGTTAGAAGACAGGGCTTACTTACCATGGCTGGAAAGGGATGTAAAGTGCAGGCACTGTTTTGTGATGAGTTTCAATAGTGATTCAGGACCCAGAACAACCAAAGAAAACATTTTCAGCAACTGGACTCAATGTAGCAAAGACTATCATGAAAAGATTTTGAATAGAGTTCTGTTTGGGGCATTCCTTTTTGTTTTGAGTTAACAGACATATTGTGATTTGTATATAATTTACATACAAGATCATAAGGCTCTGGAACCAGATTACTGATATTAAATTTTTCTGTCCTTAGATGGAGCACTTGATTTATCTCTGTTTCATCATTTATCTCCTGTAAAATAATGTATGTTTTTACTGTGAAAATTAATAAAATTATACACAGCAAGCAACACATAACATCACTTAGCCCAGGAGATGATAATGAAACTTAATATCTTCTCATTAAGAATTTAAACGACGTGAGAGTTTAGAAAGGAACAGTATGCAGCTTTTATTATATGGATCTATTATTCACAGATGTGGCATTCTTGTTCTTAAATAGAAACTCTATGAAATCAGCTTATTCTATAATTACTTGAGTTTTTTGGGGCCCTCTCACTTCAGCCATCAGTCAAGACCGTATCCCCGAGACGATGTCACAAGCACATTATCAATAGGCGTACCTCTTCCCAGGTCACTCTAGGTTATGTCAAGATGGCTAGAGAGAATTAGAAATTTTGGAAAGGTAGAGCAAATCCGTGAGTGGTAAACAGTTAAAACAATTAAACTTAACATGGACTTGCAATATCAACTTCAATATTTTATTGCTTTGCCCCTCTGTAATTATTTCTTTTAGTGAAATGAAGTGTATAAAAAATGAACACTCTTTCTCTCTCTCACTCCTTCTCTCTCTCTCTCTCTCTCTCTCTCTCTCTCTCTGTCTATCTATCTATCTATCTCTATCTCTCTTTGTGTGTGTGTGTGTGTGTGTTTGTGTGTGTGTGTGTGTGTGTGTGTGTGTGAGTCAGATTCCTGTATACAGGTATACCCAGCATGTGTACATGAAAAAGGCCAAAAGAGGATAACAGGTGTCTTTCTTATCCCTGCTTTATTCCTTAGGCCAGGTTTCTCACTTAACTTTAGGCTGGTCATTTTGCTCTGCTGCTGGTTAGTGAACTTTCCTGGCCTGCCTGGCTTCATGATACAGCACTAAGTTACAGGTATCTATGACAAAGCCTGCTTTTATATGGTGCAAAGTCACTTCGTCATGCTTGATTAAGCTGTTTCTTTGACCTCAGAATTAACTATTTTACAATAAGAAGTCAGTATTGTTGCACAATCTACCTAAACCTTTTAATTTGCATTTTCCTAATAACTAATCATTTTAAGCATTTTTCTTTTGGACCAGTATTGAACAGATGATATTTCCATTGACCAAGAGGAAAGTGAGAACTAGAAATTCAAAATTAAATAATTTGTCCTACTAGGATTTGATATCTGATTTATATATTTGATTTCAAAGCAACGCTTTTTATGACCTGTTATTTTTAAGTTACTAAATATTTTTATAAACAAAAAATGATTATTTAAATTAAGTAAGTATAATTTGGTTGAGATAAAATGAAAGAGAACAGTAGGTGCTGGGTTAAACTCACTTTTTAAAAGGTACGATGCATTAGGACTGTCACTGGGAGTAGTGTAGCATAGGTTTAGAAAAAGTAACTTGGAGAGTAGAAGTCTTAAAGAGCTTGAATTTGCAGAGCTAAAGTGTTTGTATATCAGGATTGTAGGAGGCTGTAGATCAATAATGGTCCCGAGTGGTTTGAATGGGCATATAAGCAACATAATAGTGGAGAGCACCAGCTTCATGCATAGTTATAAAAGTTGCAGCCAGGCGTGGAGGCAGAAGAAGATAGGTACCTTCAACTTCAAGGCCAGGCCATCCAAACGCTACATTTAGCTCAATAATCCAGAGCAAATTCCTCAACCTATCTGTGCTCTTGTTTTCTCCATCAACATAGGTATAGTAATTCAAATTCATGAAACTATTATAATGATTTAAACTATTTTACATGTAAATGTACCAAGAACAAAGTAAACTCTTAGTGTATTAAACATTCCATAGATGTCAACTATTATAATGTGACATTTAGATCCCCACATTACCTTATGTTTTGTATCTTTTCATTTTACAAAAAATCTGTGCAGTAGAAAATTAGTGAAATGACAGAGAAAGCAATGTAGAAGAGATTGTATCATATAGAAAGCTCCCATTGACAAAACTAGTCCTATACTAGGCATGACACATATTTAATGCCTGCATACAGGAGGCAGAAGAAAGAGGATCCCTGTGTTTTAAGCCAGCCTGGTCTACATAGCATGGTCCTGGATAGCCAAGACTGCATGTCTCAAAAAAACAAAAAAACAAAACAAAAAAAAAAAAAAAACCCACTCTGGTCTTACTGTTCAATGTCATTTAACTCTGCTCTCTTATACTTTAGAAAATAAATGAAAATTACAAAAAAACGTATAGAACAATGAAATAACATGATTAAAAATGTTTGATGGAAATTATTCTAATGGCACTCTGCAGTGTAAAGAGGCAGAAGAAATATGCCTAGAGGCATATTTATTGACTCTTAAGATTATCTAGATACAGATTGTCTTTGCAGAAGCATTCTGTCCTAGTCCTGTGTCTTAGAGAATTAGGAGAAAAGATAATTAAGGGGGACATGGTAGATAATTAACCAATATATTTCTTTCAGCTGTATATAAACTTGTAATAGATAGAACAGTATGGACCTTGATAAGAATTTATCGGGGTAGCTATCTTCTGATTGAATTCCTTTTTCTACTGGGCATCAACACATGTGGTTGGAGACAAGCTGGAGTAAATCATGTCCTCATCTTTGAACTTAATTGAAGAAACAATTTGTCTCATCATCATCTCTTTGAGGTAGTAGAGCACAGAGTCTTGTGAACATGTCTTCGCTAATTCAATGGGAGACTCCTGAGTCTACTCCACTCTCATAGAGCAGCTGACTCACTGGGACTCTCATGGATGTTGTCCACTCTGAGTAGCTGACTGCAGGGGTGTTTATGAATAACCTGTTCAGTGCTCAAGTCCCTTTCCCACTAGAGGATTATTGAACTGTTCATCATTTTTCATATCTTTGTTTATTAAAGGCTATTCTCTGTAATGATAAGAAGGAACTTTCTTTTTTCTTCCATCTGCTTTACAGATTGCTGGATTCCTGGGTATATTAAGGTTCCTGAGCCTTATGCCATGCTTCTTTGCTCCAATTAGTATCATCCCTACATATGTGTATTTGTTTGTCCTTTATGGGATTATGGTCTTCTTTCTTATTCGCCCCAACAAAACTTTCTAATATAAATCCAGATTTCGGCTGTTTAAACTTCTGATAAGTCAAGAAGGCATGCACAACATTTTGAGAATTGTACGTTAGCATTGACTTCCTCAAATGTCTCACAGGACTGTTAGATTGCACAGCCTTAGAGGCAGGATTCACATTGGGACAAGGGAATAGTGCCCAGATTCAGGAGTAACTGTTTCGTTGGATACCAGATAACCTTGAACATTTATAACATGGTAGTCAGATAGTGAATTGATTGTACATAACACAATTAATTAATCACTGTAGTAATATATAGCAATTTTTTTTCTTTCTAAAGAAAAGAGAGTCTGGCCGACTGTCATTGTGTAATCCCTTACTTAGGATTTGAAGGTAGAAGGATTAGAAGTCCAGGGCTAGGGTTGGGGATTTAGCTCAGTGGTAGAGCGCTTGCCTAGCAAGTGCAAGGCCCTGGGTTCGGTCCCCGGCTCCGAAAA
Source organism: Rattus norvegicus (assembly GCF_021556685.1). NCBI lineage: Eukaryota > Metazoa > Chordata > Mammalia > Rodentia > Muridae > Rattus > Rattus norvegicus. The sequence goes on from NC_141555.1 coordinate 72,216,558, forward strand.
AAAGAAAAGAAAAGAAAAAAAAAAAGAAGTCCAGGGCTACTTTATACTGCATTTACCTCAGTATTCTCTTAGATTGCCTATAACTATAAATCCCTATGAAGTGTTTATTTTTGTCTAAATCATATATTGAGTGCCTACATATACGTATATATATATATATATGGGTACCACGTGTGTGGTTGGTATTCATGAAAGCCAAATGAGTGTATCTGATTCCTGAAGCTTGAATTGTAGACAGTGGTGAACCAAGCATGGGTGATGGGAACCCAGCCCCTTCCTCCACAAGAGCAGCAGTAATAACTACTGAGCCACCGCTCTAGCTTTTCTATAAACTTATTTCTAAATGAGGTTTTTGGAAGATTCCTAAAGCTTCCTGTGATGATGTTGCAATAGCAGGATGGTATAGATGCGTCCTTTGTGTGCAGTGCCTCGGTGATTCCTTTTCTTAAGGAGGAAGCCATCATTGCATGCATGGTTACTTTCTCTGATGAGTAGAATGATCCCTGTTGAGTGGATGTGTATCTGGTCTGAACTGTGTGGTGATAAATTTAGACTGATTGGTTGAAAAGGCTTTAGTTAAGTATAAAAAGGATGAACACACTAGTAAAAGTCTTCCTTGAAGCAGTGATTTGTTGCTTTTGCAATATCGTTACTAAAAAGGAAGTGTTATTGAGTATAGGTCATTTAAAATCAGTTGGGCTATTTATTCAAACTTCATTGATAAATTTTTTCCCTAAAATGTATGTCGGAGAATTAACAGAATGTTTTCACCATAGTTTTACTCATTGAAAATGGTTTGTAAACACTTGTCCTAAAATAAAAATCTTATTTCCCTTGTTTTTTTATCTTTACTTTTACTGAAAAACACTTGGTGTTAAAAATAAAGATTGCTCACCATTTATATTCATAGTTATATGGGAATCTTTGTAATTGAATTTGGCTACTTACCCTCCCTAAAAAAATATTAAGAACTTTATGTAATAACTTTCTGAAATGTTAGTGTGTCAAATATAGTGCATTCTCTTTATGCTAAGTAAGTCTTTTGTCCTCTATCCTATCATTGTATTTCCCCCAACTAGGAATCCAATTAGTTAGCACAAAGTCCCAGACATTCCTATAGTATCATTACCTCATTCTTCTAGTAAGCTAACTAAAGTTTTAAAATAGTGTCCTTAGTTAAATCATTAGTGATCATTTTTTTTGTTTTGTTTTGTTGTTGTTGTTGTTGTTCTTGTTTTTATTTTTCAAGGCAGGGTATTTCAGTGTGGCCCTGGTTGTCCTGGAGCTGGATCTCAAAAACAGGCTAATCTTGAACTCACCCAGATCTGCTGCTCCTGCCTCTAAAGTCCTGTGCAATGACTGCCTGGGCACAGATTAGTTTTTACCAATTTTTTTTTATTTTTTGAGTGTCGCGCGCCCAACGTCTCCCCAGCAAGAACGATGCGCGGACACCAGGATCCTTCTGCAGCAAAGCGTTTACTGCATCTAGAAGAGGAGAGACCGAGCCCCAGAATTGCGCTGCTTATATACACCTTAATGTGGCACGTCCACGCTGGATTGGTCGCTTACCCACGATCTCATTAGGCACGCCCTGGAGTGGGTAAAGACCTGACTCAAAGGCACTCTTGCACATGCCCACACAGTTAGGTTCCTGAAAGGAAGTTGGCTGGCACAGCGGAGGCCAGTGCCATCTTGTAATGGTGAAAGCTATCCTGGCCTTCCACGTGGAGCGCAGTGGAAGCCAGCGCCATCTTGTGTTGGTGGGTGTTATTGTGGCCGTCTACATCTCCCCCTTATTATTTTATTAATTAATAACAATAAATTATTGTCTAGGCTGGTCTAGGTCCCTGCAGTTACGTCCATCTGCTGTGGCTCCTGTCTTAGCTCGTTCCTCTAGGTCACAGCCTTATCGAAGGGTAACCCTATTGCCACCGGGCCCCGTGTACTGTGCATGAGGCTAGATACACGTCTCTGGATAACACAGTGCTATGTGACAGTAACTGTTAATGACCTAGGGATAACTCTAAAAAGAGGCCAGCCAGAAAATGAGTTAGTGGGTGAATCATGATCACCCTATCATGTGTAATGAGGAAACCTCAGCGATGTAGATGGGCTGATCAAAGGAACATTGAGTCTCTCTCATCCCAGTGCAATGGATCCACAGATCCATGGGGTGCATGTGCAGAGAATTCAGATATCGACTAATTCTTGAAGATAGATAACCAAATTTTAGGGGAGGCCCCTTGTTCAATGGCCACAATGCTTGAGTGATAATGGCCTTGTCATGTTTCTGTTGAGATCTCAGTTTGCAAACCAACCATAGCATGAATACTAATCCACAGCGTAGGGCTCCACCAAACACAGCCACGCCCGATAAGTAGTGGGCACCTCATCTGGTTCTCCTCAGCTGTTACCACCAAGGGCAGTAGTCAAGCCGCTCCTATAATAAAATTTAGAATTCCCAATTGTTAGCAACTACTCCAAAAGTTCATCCACTGTGCTTCTTTAATAATTGGGGGAGGATAACTCCAGACACTGCAGACCTAATGTCTGCAGCAGTAATTGCTGCTACAATAGCAGCGAAAGTAACAAGGTCTTTCCCAGGACAGTTCAGGACCAGTCATTCTTCTCTGGAACAACGAGCAGGCAATGGAACCATGTCTGAGATCTGTATAACCAGGACAGAGTTCCCAGTCCACAGCAGCTTTATGCAGGTGGCATTGCTGTGAAGCTACAGTCTGTAAAATGACAATACCAGTTAAGGCAGCAAGAGTCACCAGGGGAATGAGGGGGGCATCAAACGACTGGAGTCGAGTCTTCTCTAGCAAGCAGCAGTCCACAGAGGGTCAGAGAGCAAGCCTCAGTGGGACGGGACACACGCAGCGGTAACACTGACTGCAGCAACGCCAAAACCTCTGTGATGACAAAAGATGAGGAGGAATCTTCTATCTTCCTCTCAGGGCAGAGGAATGACTCCAGGGACCCGAACCATGAAAGCTGAATCTTCATGCAACCAGGATCAGCAAGTCTCAGCAACCACTCTCGCAGTTGGCACACTCTTGTAACATCTTGTAGAAAAAACACAAACATTCCCTCTTCCCCATATAAAATATCTGGACAGGATCATGTTAATATGTGGATCTTTTTATTTCACCTAGGCAGAACTATGCCTAGTTATAGGGTGCTATAACTTTGGCATCCAAATTTTAAAATTGAAATAAAAGGACAATTATTTAGCATACAGGGATAACTCCCCTATTTATTTATTAAGGTATAGTAGGATTTTATTTATTAAGGTAAGTCCTCGAGGATTAAATTGTGGACACTGAGCACCCTATTTATAAATTGACTTGTATACCAAATTATTGTCTCCAGCATTATTGTTTTGGATATATAAAGAATGAGATTTTTTGACTAATTGTTCCAATGTAAGGCCTACAATCTGTCTGGTTTCATTGTCCTCCCTTGTTAAGGAGCCCAGGCTATCCAGTTTGAGTTCTTAAATGGTCTATTAAGGAACATTACTTAGTGCTCTTAACCACTAAGCCATTTCTCTAGCACCTCACAAACTTTATTTACCTAAATGTAAGCATTGATTAGAAATGCCAAATCCTGTAAATATTGTCCAGCTTCAGTCGTACTAGAAAATCCTGAGCTGGCAGGGTGAGCCTGGGAGTTGAAAGCAAGCAAATGAAGTCTTCCTCTTTTTATATCAACTCCATTACCATTTTTAAAGAGCTGGGTCTATGGTTTTGTTTACTTGTCTGAGCTAGAGCACTGAAAGGACAGTGAGTTGTCAGACAATTTACACTGAAATCACTCACTGATTTTAAGTATAAAACCTGTCTCTAATAAAGCATTAAGTAATTGAAATCAATTGTAAACCACAAGCCACACATTGGCTATCAGTATGTGAATTGAAAGCTTGATTTAAAAACAGTGGCTACAGCATGGAATTTAATAATGTACTGAAGCAACAGAAACGCAAGAGAATAAACAAGTGACACAATCATACATGTAGCCTTTTCATTAGATGAACCACATATAAATACAGTAAGTGCATTTCGTATGGGTTGTATGCACAAACATAAAGGAAGTACAAAAGCATGGAAATAGTGAAATTATCAATTTTGCCTGAAAAATTTATATATGTAGTAGGCCAAATATCAGTATTTTGTAATAACCAATTAACTGTTGTTCGGAATAAGATATGTTTTATCAGGTTTCTTTTTAAAATACTTCCATGACTCTAGTCCACAGCTCTGTATTAACACAGCTGAAGCTTTATCTCCAATTTGCATAACAAAGACCTAATTCCTCTGGTAGGGTGAGGTACTTAGCCAATTAACATATCCGTAGAAGATTGAAATTATTTTGAAATATCCTTTTCTGGAGTAGTGCAACAGCTACTCACCAAATATTAAAGCTCACTTTGAGAGCAAAGGTTTGTAGTAAAAATTTCAATATACACTGAATGTTTTAAGTTCTAACCTTTTACATTGAAGAAGCAACAAAATTACATAATATAAGGCTCTTAGCCATTTCTAATGATATCACTTTATGGGCTCTCTAAAACTATAAGCAGGCTCATGAAATGAAAACTCAAAATCAATCCTCTAAATCTATCTTGAAATGGCAGTTGGAGTAAGTAAACTGGCTGTAATGTTCTCACAAGTTCCAAATACTCATCAATTTTTCGTAAATCTTGTAACAATCTCTACCTGTTTGATTTTTTCTTAATTAAAAATAAGTTTGAGTTAGTCAATGTAGCACTGGCAATCCTAAATCACAATTCTTATATTCTCCTTGTAACAACAGAGCACAACCACAAGGTCACCTGAGTTCTGAGTACATGACTAGGCAGCTGTCCTTTGGGCAGTGGAATTAGCATTAAAATACAGATAGCTTCAGGGCAAACCACAACTTTGGAAAGCATAACTCGACCTCCAACAGACTAGTACAAAGTTTGACTGTCAATTCCTATATATGAACGCACGATGGTGTAGTCTCCAGTACCTCAAAAAAGAGACATTGTCCTAAATTCTTTTAGAAGCCTGGTTTCTAGAATAAGAAGTCCATAAAAATATTACCTCTATTTAGACCTGTTTCCCTAGGTTGGCTCATGCCACATGTTGTCTAGAAATGACTCCATCCAAATTACCTGCTTTATGTCAACTTTCTGTTACCAATATTATACCTTTTCAACAATATCCAATAACTAAAAAAGGCCAACAATCTATGACCAAGGCAAGTAGAGCATATTTACACATTTAAAACCAATTACAAACAAATTGAAATGGCTACACATATCTATAATATTTAGACCAAACACCATTTTTACCTTTTTAGCTATGAGTGTAAGAGAAGCATCTTGTCGCCTGTTGAGTCAAATAATAAGTCAGGGATCTCTCTAAGAGAAACAGCTCTCAGCTCTTGTACCAAAGAAGCTGAGAAGCTGCTGGCGCCTTTAAGATCAGCTCGTGAAGACACTTAGCTTCTGGGCAGCTTCTCCAGCTGACCTATGTTCCTAGCTACAGGTGCAGGGATCTAAAGGCCTGATTGAACCTGTTTTTTATTCATTTGTTCCTTTTTGAAATGAGTTAAAACCAAGTCAAGGTGTGAACGACCAGCAGATAAAGTTTTTACCATTTTTTCTTTTGATCATGATGCATAAAACATTTAAACAACGAGAAACAAGAACCACAGACATAAACTGACAGACATGGGGACATCCTGGTGCACCAGGGACAGACAATAGACAAAGAGGGAAAAAACCAGATGGTGTTTACGGTGATTATCCACTCGAGTGGAGTCAATATGGACAATGGATTGTCTCAATTCCTGGACTAGTCTATCAACGTGTTGAAACCCAATTCCTGTAAGATACTGAGATATATTATCTGATCAGCATGACTGACATATACCAACGGTATGGAAGTGAAACACAGTCCTGAGTGTTTTTACTCACAACCCAAATACATTAACTCCATCAAGCTGTGCATGGGCATTGAGATGTCCTTTTGTTTGATTCTCCTGAATAAATTTTCAGGCGGTCTGCCTCTATCAAGCCTAACCAGTATGACTCTGCAAATCTTATAGAGCCTGATCACACCTTTTACCAGCACAAAGACAATTTTTTTTCCCAAAATACTGTGTTCCTTTTATCTCCTTTTCTTTTCGTTTTTTTTTTTTTTTCTTTAGAGACCTTTTCTCCGTCCGACATACTATCTTGTTGCTCTGTAAGGACCCTCTGACCTGTCCTAGCGGCTGTAACGGCTTCCGACACAAAGAAAAAAATAAACAAAATTATCAGCCTTGCCCACAAAGGTTCCATAACTTTCGGTTTCTTCACAGTGGCTCTCCACCTAGGCCCATATCTTTCTTCTTCATAGCTTGTTGCCTCCTCTTCTAAATCCTCTTTCTCAGAGGGGCTAAGCTCGTCTGTTTCTGAACTATCAAGCCCCAAAGCTTCTAACTCCTTACCGGATAAAGGATTTCCTTTTGGGGGTTTTCTCCTCCTTTCCCTGTTTCTCTCCCGGGGCATCCTTTCCCCTATCTCTCACTTCCTAGGATCTAAAGTCCTCAGAAGGGCCTTTTTTCTTATTTGCACCTTTCCTTCTTAAAGCTTTCACCTCACTCTGTTTCTGACATGCTGTATCAAGACCAAACATGCCTCTCAGAGCTTACTTCTCGACCTGCAGTTCTCGACCCTCTCCGTGAGCAGAGGCTCTCCTTGGCGCTGGCGATGGTGTGGCATTTTTCTGGGTTTTGGCACCAAATATCGCGCAACCAATGTCTTGCCAGCAAGAAAAACGCACGGACACCAGGATCCTTCTGCAGCAAAGTGTTTATTGCATCTTGAAGAGGAGATACTGAGCCCCAGAATGTCCCTGCTTATATACACCCTAATGTGGCGTGTCCAAGACTGATTGGTCGCTTACCCATGATCTCATTAGGCACGCCCCAGAGTGGGCAAAGACCTGGCACAAAGGCACTCTTCCACATGTGCACACATTTAGTTCCTGTAAGGAAGTCGGCTGGGGCAGTGGAGGCCAGCGCCATCTTGTAATGGCGAAAGCTATCCTGGCCTTCCACGTGGGGTGCAGTGGAAGCCAGCGCCATCTTGTGGTGGAGAATGTTATTGCGGCCCTCTACCTTTGAGTATAATTGTGTGTTCATGGACATGAACTTAATGGATCTAGAGAGGTTTCAGTGGTTATCAGCACACCCAGAGGATCATGGAATCAAAATATATTGGCTCCAGAGACCAGTATCTCAAAACTTGTTATTATTGTTTCTATAGCTAGCTTCAAACAGTATCTGTAATAGATGATATTCAATATTGATTCATATTATGTAGTCAAGTATCCCTCTGAAGAGAAATGCTTACAAAATAAAGAGAAAGAACCAACCATATCTGAGCAGAGGATTGACATAGATTCCCAGATTGAATGTGTCTACTAAATGAATACAGATATACATCCAGAGAGCTAGGAATTTAAACTCATTATCAGAATTAGTACAGTGTCAGAGGAATGTATTATTATCTATGCATATTCTTATATATTATATATCTATGCAAGTCAAGGGAGTCTAAGAGGATAAAGTTAAAAGCTATCTCTATCCATACTCCTCTATGCAGCCACAACTGGGTTCCCTTCAAACCTTGAGTTTATTCCTGATGGTTGCACCAGGGTCTGGTTCTGCTCTGCAATGCCATGATTTTTATTATAATTATAACAAGTTTACAGAAAACAAGTCAAGGTGAGTTTGTGTTTATGGGAATGACAAAGGACTATCTTAGGAACTGCTATGAGAAAATTTAGGATGCTGTTACACACTATGATCCTGGCACTTAGGAAGGAGAATTTCAAGTTAGAGGCCAGCCTGGGCTACATAGTGAGGTTTGTCTCAATGTACTCTACTTAAGAGAATTGTTGTAAGAATTGAGCTATTCCATTCTACAAACTCTAAGGAAATATATTGCATGAGTTAGTTGCTTAAAAGATTTATCATTATTTTCAGAATAGTGGTCAGAGGTGATTTTTGTGGAAATTTTAAGGCGAACACAGTCATTACCATTATATTAGTGAAATCAATATTATATAGTCTGTGGGTGCAGTCAAGTGGTAGAGTGCATGCCTCATATGATAAGATCCTGAGCTTTAAACCCACTGCTCTAAGAGTGTCATTTAGGTTAGAGAATGCAACAGGCCTCAGATGATCACACTCCCTGCCTATTTTTCTCTCCCTGATTTTCTGAGACAGGGTTTTTCTGTGCAGCTGTCCTAGAACTCACATTGTAGACCAGGCTGGCCACAAATTCAGAACTCTGCATGCCTCTTCCTCCTTGTTTTATGATTAAAGGCATGAGGCACCACTCTCTGCCCTTCCTGTCTTTTATAGGCAAAGAAGAGTTTTGTAGTCAGCCAAGTGTACCCTATCCAACAAATACTTTGTAGCCTAACACCAGGTTGCCTCTTGTGCTTACATCACTAATTTTTTTTGAAAGCGTCTTACTCCATAACACAGGCTAGCCTCAAACAGTGAAAACCAATGAATTTATTATATTGACATATTTTAGCTGGAAAAAAAAGGGAGAAGAACTGAGCAGTCAAATAGACAATAAGACCTCATTTCTACTATATGTCATACTTTGGGATCAGTCAAGACTATAAATGAGTCTCTTCAAAGTGTTTTATAGTTCACCATAGTAAGAATACTCATCAGCTATTGTTGCCATATATAATTGCACACAAAATTGTGTAACATAAATAATTGTAACTTGTTCTTGCTGCAAATTCTTAGGTCACCTGGAAACTCACTGGAGTAGGTTGAACTCTTCCAGTAGTACTGTTTCTGCCCTGTTTTATCTGTGCTTAGCTCTTAACTGTCAATTGGGGGTGGGGCTGTTCCATGGGTATTAATTCTAGAGCCCCACCTCATGAAGCAAGCCTTGCCAATAAAACCCCCTCGTGTGGCACTGAGGTAAGCAAGTCCTATTGCACAAATGCTTTTAAAGCCTCTTTTCTTGCTGTCTAAAAAAATCGCACAGCAGGTCCAAAGGAAGCCTGCCCTGCCTAACACAAAAGCGATCACCAAACCCAGCATCACTGAGACAAAGAAAACTCTTAACTTGGGAATGGAGAGCTGAAAGGAATGATATTTCAGCTGCAGCCTGACCTCTACATGGAAAACAATTCAAATTGACTCCTTAATTGGCAAAGGCCTTAACCATAATTTTGGAGAATAAACACATTAGCAGTGTTTCAGTTCACTAGTAGCAGAATAATACAAGTTAAGGTAATATCTGCTGGGCGATGATGTCACTGCCAGTAAAGTTACAGGGCTGTGAGCATTTATTCTCAGGCAGTTGTTATTTGAAAAATATATCTTCTATGCAGGTGTGGTAGTTCATGCCTTTAATCCCAGCACTTAAAATGCAGAGGCAGACACATCTCTGAGATGGAGGCCAGCAAGGTCTACAGAACAAGTTTGACAGAGAGAAACCCTGTCTCAAAAAACAAAAATATATATCTTCCGATCTAGCAAATCCTTTCCATAACTAGATTAGGAAGAGAACTTGGGGAAAGTTAAGACATGCTTATGGCATTCTACAGTAAGAAAATGAAAGCGTGTAACACATTTACAGTAGATTATGGAGCTGCAGGACATGAAACATCACATGGTTGCCTGACAAAGGGTAATGCCATCACCTGGAGGAGTAGGTCAACCAGTCCTACTTGGCAAGTTTAAGGGTAAGAGAGGCCCTATCTCAGGGGGTAAATGAAGATGGATGTTCCTGAGGAAAGACCTCTAACACTGTCCTCTGGCCCCTATGCCCACAGAAGAAGCACAAAAAATACTGATCTCAAATGTGACATTTATGGACTGTGTCCATGGCTAGACACTATTGAAAGTATTTAACATGTACTAGTTAACTTTGCTCATAGCAGCCCTGGATACGAAAAGCAGAGCTAGGTAGGTCTAAAGGTGGCATTTTATTGAGAAACATTGCAATTGTGGAAAAGTGATCATTATTCTTTCTGAGTTTGCAACTCCACTTACATCAGTAACAAAGAAATGAGGGTTTATAGCCAAGAAGTTAAGGAAAGGGAATTCCTAAAAGGAAACATTGGATTAGAGACCCTGGCTAAGCCAACCTGATCTATTCTTACTGAGGACAGATGTAGGTGCTCCGATATATGTTGGGTTTGCACAGTCTAGACTTACTTAGCAAGATGCTTGATAGGGCTAAGTGATATAGACCCCATGTACAAAGTAGAAGAGCTAGGACTGAGGCCTGGAGAGGTTAAAGAAACTTAGCTAAGCAAATCAAGGAGAGGGTCTTTGAGAGAGAAATACACTTGATTTTCAATTTATAGGGAATGGAATTAAAGCAGTGGTTAAGGTATTAGCTCAAGCCCCCCAGTTAGGAAGTAGAAGAACCAAAGGTATGGAAATGCATAAAAGATTGAACTTCAAAATCCACACTACCAAATGGATAACAGTGCTATAATTCACTTCAAGGCCTTGTGACCATTTCTGTTGTACTAGTCTTCTTTCTAAGCTTGCCGAATGCCCTGAGAACTACCCAATGTCACAGTGTCAAAATCTAGGTAAAGAAAACAGAACCAATCAGATAGGGTGTTGTGCTGTCATTCCATGTTACAGAGCAGAGCTTGAGAAAGCACAGAAGTACAGTGAGCAAGAGTAATGCAAAGTGCGTTTATCAGAAGGTACACCCATTTCCTGCTTCCTTGTCATAATCACCACATCGACTGAGTGCCAAGCCAGGAACTTTCCCATCACACTAACAGCCACAGCATTGGTCCAGGCAGTGTGGAGTCAGATCCAATAGGAAAGTAAGTCCTTCCTCTGCAAGGAAATAAGTTATCTCTGAATTAGAGGAAAACAGAGACATTAATGATATTTTAAGTGGGAAATGATTTAGCTGGTATATTTAATTTGCCTAGCATTATGTTATTTGAACATTTTTATTTCATTATTAATGTATATGTAATGGGGGCTCGGTGCATGCCGTTATGTGCGTGTGATATGAGAAGACAACTTTGTGCAGTCTGTGTTCACCTCAATTTTATGTGGGGATGGAGATACATACTTATGTGGTATGTATGTATATCTACATCTATATCTATCTCTATCTATATATCTATATCTATATATCTATATCTATATCTATCTATATATCTATATCTATATATCTATATCTATGTCTATGTCTATATCTATATCTATATCTATATATCTATATATCTATATATCTATATCTATATCTATATCTATATCTATATCTATATCTATATCTATATCTATATCTATATCTATATATATATATATATATATATATATATTCAGATTCTTCTGGAACTAGAGTTGCAGACATTTGTGTTCTGCCGTGTTAGTCCTAAGAATTTTACGCGGATCCTCTGGAGGAACAGTCAGTGCTCTTAACATCGAGCCATCTGTCCAGGCCCAATAAAAAACAATTTAAAGGAAGTATTGAAAAAAATTAGAAAGTTGGCTATTATGCTAATAAATAAGTCATATAATCTATATATCGCTTAGAATGTAGTGGACAAAAATGGGCACACATTGCACATACACATGTTGGGGATTTACAACAAAGCTTTGTGCATGCTACGCATATCCTTAGACTCAGTTTCGATTCTTCAGTGATACCCTGAATAGTATGCAGTATATGATTTTCATTGAAACATTGAAAGAAAATTTGTTTCATACAGTAAAATAGTGCTTCTGTTCTATATAGTGGAAAAGAAAAGGAATATCTCGTCATCACCTAGTATTTCATCGACACATAGCATTTGCATTTGAGAAAGGCAGCCTTCTCAGTTCTTGGTACATATATTTTTTAATTGTTTTCAAGGAGATCCTAGAGCATATCTTCTTTAAAGGCACTTTTTTTTACCTGTTTACACAAGGGGAATCAACACTTACCAAATAAAGTGAAATATTATAACCTACTCAATATATTTCATCTCTGGTACAGAAAGACTAAAGCAAAGAAAACTGATACAAAGTGTAGAAACTGCTGGGTGGTCCTTCTTGTCCCTGACACTTACACACACACACTATTCTGTTTCCTATATCAAGAACTTCACAGCTGGGTTTGGTTGCATAGCTCAGTAATCCCAGCACTTGAGAGCCTGAGTCAGGAGGATTTTGAGTTTGAAGACAGCCAAAGCTGTCTCAAACACCTCCCCACCCAAGTCTTCCTCCTCAAACAAACACTACTTAAAAGATTCTAATTGTTTTTTTTTTTTTTTTCTAATCTCCCACCTAATTTTGCATTGCCTACAGTAAGGTTTCATGACCTCTCTCTTTCAATTTATTTTTTTGGGGTTCTTTTTTTAGGAGCTGGGGACCAAATCCAGGGCCTTGCGCTTCCTAGGCAAGCGCTCTAACCACTGACCTAAGTCCCCAACTGCCCCCTCCTTCAATTTAACCAAGTCCTCTGCCAAAAGGAATTTTAAGAACCATTGGAGTGGAAAGCCCTCGTGTGTCAAGAGCTGGAACACGGCCTTGGAATATAGACAGAGTGGGACTGGCTTACTTTGCTCCCTTATGAACAGTGCAACCCTGAAAGAGGCACTCATCTAAATTATAGTTTATAAATGTGAAATACCCTTCCTTTGCTACCTGTAAGATTTACCTTCTGTGTAAGACTCCTGTGTCTGAGTTTGGTTGGTGGAGCTCCGTGGTGTGATAGAAGCATGTAGAAAGCACAAGTGAAATACTAGAGAATGTCTCTCTCTTCCTTTTAATATATTTATGAATGTGAATGTTGAGCTTGCATGTATGTCTGAACCATATGTGAGCCTGATGTCCTTAGAGGTCAAAAGAGGATATGGAACCTTCTGAAACTGGAGTTCTAGGTAGTTGTGAACAACCATATGGAAGCTGGGAATTAAACCTGAGTCTTCTGGTACAACAGCCAGCCATCTCATAACCTGACCCATTCCCAGAAAGGAGTTTTGTCTAGTTTTTAGCACACTTCTGGAGAACTTCAGTAGATGAGAGGTTGCTTCAGTTCTCATCTGTCACTCTGCAGAGCAATTTTCAAGCACATGTGGCACTCTGCTAGATGATTAATTTGGAATTTAGTCATTTCCTTTGGAATTTCTTGTTTCTTGATGAATTATCAGTTTATATTTTCAATCCACCCTTGGTTGAATTTCCTCTTAGTTTTTTTTTTTTTTAATTTGTTGAGTTCTTTACATATTACATAGAATTCATCTGGTATTTTTTAAAATCTGGAAGTTTTTATAAATAAATATTACCCCAGACATGCCGTGGTTGCCCATGCCTTTAATCCCAGCACTAGGGAATCAGAGGAAGGTGTATCCCTGAGTTTCAGATCAGTATGGTCTACAGAGAGTTCCAGGTTGGCCAGGGCGACACTAAGAAGCTTCTGCTGCAGCATTTTCTCCTAACATGGCCTTTAACAGGCAAAGTTTAGTTTATAAATATTTCCTTGTATGAATGACTCTTTACCAAGGTCTTGGTCAGAAGATTACTTTTCTTTACTTTTCTTTATTTTTTTTTTTATCTTGGTCTTAACATTTTTATTGGTGTCCTATTTTCTTGTTTTACAGGTAAGTCCATGATCTATTTTGATTGAATTTCTATGTAAGTTTTGAAATAGTCAAAGTTTCTGTTAGATCTCTGACTGTCAGTTTTGAGTAACACTAGTTTTGTTGCAAAGAGCTGTCTCTGCTCTATTGAATGTCCGCTTTCAAGATCAATTCGGCATTTTAGGGCTGTGGGGCCCATTCCCAGGCTCTTCCTTTGTGTTTTGTGTTTGCCAATACTGGAACTGCATATTAAATCTCAATTTGATAAGCAGATTCCCCCTGCCTTACTATTCATTTCCAGGTTGTTTTGCCTGTTTTAATTTCTTTGCATTCTTTTCCTAACTTTTGAATTATATTGAACCCACTTATCACTTATATACTATCTGCCTCCTAAATGCTGGAATTAAAGACATGTGACACCACTTCTCAGGTGATTTTTTTCCCTTTATTATTATTTTTTTAACTTAATTCACTTTACATCCTTCCCACTGCCCCCTCCTGTTCACCCCCTCCCACATTCCTTCACCGCATTCCCCAATCCCTTCTCCTTTGACTAGATAGGGTTCCTCCTGGATAGCCCCCTACCCTTACACATCAAGTCTCTAAAGGACTAGGCATATCCACTGCCTCTGAAACCAGACAAGGCACCCCAGTTAGAATATACCCCACATGCAGGCAACAGCTTTTGGGAACACCCGCCCAAGTTGTTCAGGACCCACATGAAGTCCAGGATGCATTTATGCAGAGAGCCCAAGGTCTAACCTGTGTATGTCCTTTCATTGGTGGTTCAGTCTGTGAGAGCCTAAAGATCCAAGTTAGTTGCTTCTATTGGTCTTTTTATGGTGTTTCAGTCCCCACCTGGTCTCCCAATCCTTCCTTCTAATTCTTACATAAGAGTCTTCAAGTTCTGCCTGCTGTTTGGCTGTGGGTAACTACATCTGTCTGAGTCAGCTGCTCGGTGGAGCCTCTCAGGGGACAGCCATGCTAGATTCCTTTCTGCAACCATAACAGAGCATCATTAATTGTAAGGGATTAGTGTTTGCCCATGGGATGCATCCCTAGTTGGGCCAGTTACTGGTTGGCCATTCTCTAAGTCTTTGATCCATCCCCTGTCCCTGCATTTCTTGAAGTCAGGATAGATTTTGGGTCAAGTTTCATGGATGGGATGGGATGGTGTCTCTCTTGTTTCACCGAGGTTCCTGCCTTGTCTACAGGAGGTGGCCTCTTTGGGTACCATATCCACAGTGCTGTGAGTCACAGCTAAGGATGCTCCCATTGATATTGGTCACCTACCTTATCCCAGGTCTGTCTCATCATGGAGTTGCCCACCATTAACCCTGTCACTTGAAGATTTCCACTCATTCTCATGGCCATTTGGCCATCCCTCCTTTTCTTCCCCACACCTGGTCCTGAAATCCCCCAATTCCCCTTCTCATCCCCTCTTCCTCCCACTTCCCTCCTTCCATCTTACTCTAATGACATTTATATTCCCCTTCTATGTGAGTTTTGAGCATTCTCAATTTTGCCTTCCTTCTTGTTTAGCTTCTTTGAGTCTGTGGAATGTAGCATGAGCATCCTGTGTTTTATGGCTAATATCATTTATTAGTGAATACATACCAGGCATGTCCTTTTGGGATTGAGTTACATCAGTCAGGATGATACTCTCTGCCCATTTGCCTGCAAAATTCATGATGAATTTTTTTGAAATAATTGAATAGTATTCCATTCTGTAGATGTACCAAGTCTTCTGTATCCATTCCTCAGCTGAGGGTCATCTAGGTTCTTTTAGCTTCTGACTATCATGAATAAAATTGAGCAAGTGTTTGTGGGATGGTGGAGAATCTTTTCGGTATATGCTCAGGAGTGGTATAGCTATGTCTTCAGTTAGAACAATTCCCATTTTTCAGAGAAACCTCCAAATGGAATTCCCTCCAGCAATGGAGGAATGTTCCCTTGGCCCACATCCCCACCAGCTGTCTTTTTATTGATGTGAAGGTCAAGTCCAGGTCTCACACAGGTAGAGCGTTGCTCTACAAGAGTACTGCTCCCTTAGCCTCTATGTATGGTTTAAAATAATTTTCCTGAATTATCATAGACATATTTTAATGGTACTCCATACTCCTAGGAATTCCTTTTCACTATAAATGTCAGAGGGGATCTGGGAAGCATTCTCTGAGGTACAAAAGTGTCTAAATAGAATTGCTATTTCCCTTTTCCTCTTTTATTCTTAGGACTGGTTAGCCCCATTGTATTTCCAATTTTGTAGGAGTACAAGTCTCCTGTAACCATAAGGTTGGGAAGTGAGAGAGTCTGTTTACCAACTCAGATCAAAACCATTTATTTTTGTACCTCCTGTCTCTAGGATTGTAGTATCTTTAACTGTTAATGAAAATGAATATGGCTGCTTTTCATACTCCAAGATGAAAATTGTCATAACCTAAGGAGTACCATGTGCACTCACATGTGCACTAAAACTCACTGATGACCAGTGACAGAGCATCCATACTTCTAACAGATGAGAAAGTTGTGTCCTGTAACTCATGAGCATTGAGAATATGATCAGACCAAGTGGATTTCATTCACTTAGCTGACCACACATCATAGCTTTTGCACTGGGGAGAACCAGCTGCTGGAAGTCATGAACTCATGACTTCTGGAGCTGTGCCCACTGCTACTGACTGTCATTGTGAGAATGCCATGCAGCATATAACTAGTCAGAATACAGGCTATTATTTCTTCTGAGGTCATACAGCTTTTAAATTATTATATGTTGCAGATTTTCTGTCTATTCATTTCTCAAAGAACGGTAGTAATCTCAAAAATCAGTAGTTTGATCTGGGGGACTATAGGAATAAATGCAATTTTTTTTAGGTGCAAACCTCAGGCATAATTCAGCTTACTCCAAAGATTGGACTTTGAAAACAATGTCTGCCCCATTTTACTTTTCATCTAAATTTGGGTTGAAATGTGTTAATTATCAGAGTAGGTGACTTTTGAGACAATAGACACCCTTCACATGTGGCCCGTTTAAGCACCCTTCAAAAAGAGATGGATTGCTGATTGGTGCTCTGGTTTCCTGCCTTTCATTCCTCTCCATTCTTATTTCAGTTTAATTCCTATCATGTCTGTGGCTCCGTAGCTCTTATCAAATTTATTTTTATTTTAAATTCAATATATGTCAGTTCTATAAATTTGTTCCATATATTATGCTTCAAATGTGGCAGATGTATAACAGAGAGACTCCTCTGGTAGAATAGCAATGACTTTATTTTCTGTGATTCTTACCATTACTAAAGTGGCCTAGCAGGGTAAGCCAAGAGAGAATAAGGTGTAATTGCTTGACTAAAGTGGTGGTCGCATCCTTCCAGGACATCCTCTCAATACCAAAGAAGGAGGAGGACTTAAAGGAGGAATATTCTTTATTACAGAAATAGGGAAGATAAAAAAAAATGAGACCCAAATGTAGCATGGGTGCATCATTGAAATCTGACGTAAATATTACCTACTCTGGAACAGTCTGTGAAGATATTTAAAAGCCAGTACATCTACATGTTTTTCTCCTACAAGTTTCATAGAATAAATGGGCTTAGAAAGAGGAAACTGCTAACACCATCTTATCAATTGTATTATAAAGACAAGGCAAAAATCTAGAAATAAGGGAGGATTAGTATACTGTGTTTTGTTTCAGTATTAATTTACTTTCCTCTGACAAAAATTTATATTTATTTCTTCAGTAACACATAAAGAGCATCAGCTTTCAGTAATAAGACTTGATACTACTTATCCTCACTTGACAAACACCAGCGTGTGACTTATTGAATATATGCCTGTTATTCCATGCAAGTCCTCACTTAGTAGGAAGCTAGTTAATTTATTGTTGTTGTTATTATTATTATTATTATTATTATCATTATTATGATATTTCTATTATGAGAAATGAAATAAAATGTGTGGATTACATGACTTATCATAAACATTTCATTTTAAAAGTTTCTAATTTATCATCAAATATCTTGTCTTTTAATCTCTATGTTCATCTTATTTTTTAAATATTGAAGACTGGATTTCATTCCATTCCTGAATTTGCTTTTTTTTTGCAAACCTTGGTAAATAAATGTGAGCATGTTTTAATGACCCTTGAAACTGATAATTCCTACTACTTAGCTGACCTCTGAACAAATACATATATACCTAGATAAGAAATAATGTGTTAGACACTTAGAATTCAAATTTAGTGTTCTAATATTAATATTTAGACCAATATGATTCTGAAGAAAATTCTTATGACATTCTCAGTAATTTATTGCTGTGAAGAGACAATATCATCACAGTTATTCTTATAAGGAAAACATTCAATTGGGGTTGGCTTACAGTTTCAGAAGTTTAATCCATTTTCATGGTGTGAAGCATGACAGAGTAAAGGCAGACTGATGCTGAAAAGGAGCTGAGAGTTCTACATCTTGATCCAGAGGGAACATAAGGAAACTGTACTTTACACTGGGCCTGGCATGAACATATTAGACCTAAAAGCCTGTCTCTTCCACCAAGGACACACATCTTAATAGTGCAACTCTCTTTGGACCCAGGTTTCAGTCTGTTGGGCCAAACCTATTCAAATAACCACAGTGATTATAATTTAAATCTGAAGATTGTTTCCTATCCAAACAGAGCCTTTCTGTTCTGATCTTTCTTTTTTTCCTCCTCCTCTCCCTCCTTTTTTCTTCTTCTTCCTCTTCCTCTATTTTTTTCTTTTTTTGATAGATCCAATTAGGATCACATGCCTTTACCTCCTACTAACTGTCTAAAAGCCGATAAGAAAGTGATATGCTGGTGTATATTTATTTAATAAACCAGCTTTGGGGTGGGAGTACAGATTGGGAACACTGGGTTGTAGTGTTTCTTGATTTCCATGATATAAATTTTTCCATCAGACCCAGTTTTTGCCACTGACTGTTGCATGTGGAGTTGAAAGAAGATGTGCAGTGGAGCAGCAATGCACAGTGATTCTGTCGTGCAGATAGAATATATGCAACCTGGGAAGGGTAGAAAACAGCACAGTTTAACACCAGGAAGAAGTGATAAATTCTGAGTGTCTATTATTTTTACATATACCTAGCTGTAAGTTTATATGCCTTACCATTTAATAATGATTGTGTCAGCAAACAGTTATGTATCTTATGAGATAAGTCATACTGACTCCAGTTGTTCTAGACCTGCAAGGTATCAGTTCTTTCTGACTGTGCAATTCTGGTGTCAGTAAATGTCTGAGCATTTATTTGACTAAAATAATGATCCTAAGGCCCAAGAAGGCATTCAGAAATAAAGGCCTATGTCTCTTCCAATGTTATTTCAAGTGGTTACAAACTATCTTGTGTGTTGTCTTATGTCTTATAAACCCTAGATATAAACAACAATTTTTTAAACGTAACACACTTTCATACCTAAAACCTTTTCAAAAACGTCTTCAACCTTAAATGATCTCACTTTACCCTCCTAGCATTTGCAAAATTGTATATTTCTTTTTCTGGATATATCACAAATGCTGCGGGGGTGCATTTCCTTCTGTGTTGAACTCCCATTCTTCCTGATGTTTTTGCAGCTCTTTGTACTTCATTTGAACACAGCTTCACTTATGTAGCAAACCTCTGTTACTCAGCAAATTATCAGTTACCTTTGGATCATTCCATACTCAACTCATTAATAACTTTAAAATGATCAGTAAATACTTGTTTAATAGGACAAATTGTGGAGATTGCATGAGACAGTATGAGAAACTGACAAAAATTAAAACTTTTTGAGGTTAGATCATGTGCACCATTATTTTTCCTGGTAATTCAGAATCAGCTTATTGGTTATCAATCCATATCTTGAAACTGGAGAACATCATGGGGACTCAGGAAGTTACCAGAGGAGGATTTCAGAGAGCAAACGGTACTCAAAACCAAAAAGTTTAAATTGTATAACTATGTTTACAAATTATTTTTATTCTGATTTGATGTGCTTTATTGTGTTCTCAGAATAAAGCCAAAAGTTTCCAGCAGATTAGCCTTTGTATGGGTGATGGCTCAGTTGGGGGAGGCGGGCAGGAAAGACATGGATCTCTGTAGCTTGAGGGAAGCTCAGCTTCATAAACATAACGGGCAAGTAAGTGCCTCATCACAGCCTCTGTTGTGTTCTCAGCGCTTTCTCTGGAGTCCTCTTTGCTCCTGAAGGGTAAGCACAGATGATCCAGTGTGTGAGGGAGGATCTAAAGTAAAACAACACCCCAGGTGCTCTTGGAGAGAAAGTGGTGCAGGCTATTCCTCTGGTTTCTGCATTGTTTTTTCTCCAAATCTTTTACCCTAAGCTGTCACTTGGTTGTAGAAGTTTAAATTTCATGTTTAGACATCCAAAGAGTACATTGAAATGTTACAGACCCCTAGTAACCGTTTGTATAATTTTGTATACGGTTAGCTCAATGATTGTTGTGGCACATCAGAGAATTCATATTTGTTATTAACTATTGTTCGACAGTGATTATTTTAAGGAAGTTTATTTTAACAGTTTGATTTCTTTATGGCATATGAAGAATCTACTTTTACTAAGGAACTGTAATCTTTTCTTTCCTTTTGCTCTTCTCCTCTCTTTCTCCAGAACGAGATCACTCTGACACCATGGTGTTATTTTACCTGTGGTCATATTTTGTATCATCAATTCCTGCTATACCCTCATCTGGGATCTCACGATGGACTGGGGTCTCTTTGATGAGAATGCAGGAGAAAACTCTTTCCTCTGGGAGGAAATTTTATACCCTCAAAAAACATGTATGGAATGTTCACACATATCTTAGATATATCTGTAGTTAGGTCATACAGCAGTAGTGACACAGGTCTAGTTAAATAATATGATTACAAAACAATTATCCCAGATACCAATCTAGTCCAGAAAACACCTTATCTTGTTTGTTTGCTGTGTAGTAGATGCAGTGGGACATTTGTTAGAAGTGAGTGTCAACCCAATCAGAGTGGGTGAAAAAATATATATGTTATGTATTGTATATAATATATTGTATATATAATATATTATTTTATGATCACAGGGATATGAGATGCTGAATTTTAAATTAAAAGAACAAGAATCCTTACACAGATGATTTAGTAAAGGTAAATGTGGTGATTAGATCTTGAAAACATTAAGCCATGAAATGGGAATCTAACTGTCTGGATTCAATCCCAGCTGTACACCAACTAGGCCATTCAGACAGCGAAGATTATCAAAGTAAAAGTGTTAGACTTCATTAGCTCTTGATTATTTTATTGGCCTTAAGTTCTGCTGTGGATAGCATAAAGATTGAGTTAATTTTTAAGGATTTATATATTTATTTCATGTATATGACTACACTGTATCTGTCTTCAGACACACCAGTAGAGGGCATCAGATCCCATTACAGATGTTTGTGAGCCACCATGTGGTTGACAGGATTTGAACTCAGGACCTTTTGAAGAGCAGTCAGTGTTTTTAACTGCTGAGCCATCTCCCTAAGCCTGAGTTAATGTTTTGACCTATATCAAAATGTCACCATTATGTCAGGTTTGTGTTTTGATAAGTATGTGACTGTGGGGTGCTGGGTAGAGAAAGCTGCCTGCGAGGCCTCGAGCAGCATGCGTGAGCAGAATGCTGTGTGCATAGAGTGCCTCGGGTGAGCCCTTGCAGGGAAACAGTGATTCTCACATGAGAATTTAGGAAACATCACTGAGCATTGAACATATTTTTTATATTTCTCAACTAAAGGGGAACAAGGGGCAGGGCCAGGTGACAGCATGCAGGCACAAGCAGGCACAGGATGCAGATTTCAGTCCCTAGTACCGTTTTAAAGAAAGAAAGAAAGCAGGGTCAAGTAAAGCTCCTTTATGATCACATGTGGGCTTTTTATGACTGTTGTGGTGTTTGGTAAACACTTGGACACATTTGTTTCCTGTACTCACTGTCTAAGTTCAGTGTCCCTATATCAATGTTAGTTTGTTTTCTGTCATACACTTCTCATTTGTAGACTTCCATACAGTGATATTGGCAAATAGATTCTGTCAGTTTCTTTATTATTATATATTTTGTTTTTTTCTTTTTTCTTATTTTTTGGAGATGGGGACTGAACCCAGTGCCTTGCACTTGCTAGGCAAGCGCTCTACCGTTGAGCTAAATCCCTAACCCCTTATTGTTATATATTTTAATGCTCTAGAAAATAAAGTTATACTTTCTTGAAATCTAATTGTAAATTTATAAGAAAAAAGTGAAGAAGCCATTGTGCAGTCCAGTTTACCTTCATTCTGAAATCCTGTTACAGTGTCATACAAATCCTGCCTGCCTCCTCTCAAAGGGAGCCTAGGTTGGGTGTGTGTGTAATGAAACTGGGAAGGGGACCATGAAAGGGTTAAAAGAGCCCTTAAGGCAGGATGGGATGGGAGTGATCACCACATGTGACATGAAAATAGAAGAGGATCCACTGTGTGGTAAGAAGAGGAGTTAGGGCAAGGGGGAAGGAACGAATCTGAAGAATTCAGAATGAAGACTGTGGAGATGCCCTACAGAAACCTTTTGCTGATTTTTGCTGGCATATTTTTT
The DNA here is from genome assembly GCF_021556685.1 of Rattus norvegicus. Classification (NCBI taxonomy): domain Eukaryota; kingdom Metazoa; phylum Chordata; class Mammalia; order Rodentia; family Muridae; genus Rattus; species Rattus norvegicus. The sequence continues at coordinate 72,238,772 of NC_141555.1, forward strand.
TTTTATTTAAAAGCTAATTGTTAGCTCATTGATAATGTTTAAAACTGACTAATCAGAACATTTACAATTATGGAGGCAAATGGGATGGATAATTACAACTCTTTGTCTCTAGGGAGTTGAAAAAAAGATCAATACTAGGGGACTGATTGTAGGTTCTTGTTAACCTTCTAGTCGTGATGAATACACTTGTTTAAAATTAAAATAGGGTTGGAGGAATGCCTCAGTACCTAAGGAAACCTGTTGATCTAGGAGAGGAACTTGCTCTGTTCCCAGTACCCAATGACAGCTCACAGCCATCTGCAATTCCAATGCAAGGGACTCATTGTCTTTTCCTCGCATCTGAAGGGACTAGGTACACACAGCACAGCCTTGATATACACTTTAAAGTGCTCAATTTGCTTAGTAATAAGTAAATTGTGTGTTCTGAGATTTTTTGACAGTTGTGTATTTAATAATCTGGGATAAAATGCATTAGCAGAATACTATGATCACTGATGCTTCTCAAATCGAAGCCTCGATTTATTTTTCAGCATCAAAAATAAAAGGCAACAGTTATGTGTGGGATGAAGAAATTTCAGTATCCACATTGTGTCTGACACTGACATCTGGGAGAGAGAAGTGCTTCTAGTTTAGACTTCATCATCTCAATCTTTCAACTAGTACTACTCTGACAACCATGCATTGACCGTGACTCTTTATATTTCTGAGTCAATAAGGATGATTAGCAGGCAGTTCTCTTTTTTTATAACTTCTTTCATTTTCTCTTATTTTAACGAGTTTTTTGCTTCTTTAATTGGATATTTCTATATTTTCATTACAAATGTTATGTTTCCATTTTCCTGTCCATAAGATCTTTCAGCAGTACCCATCCATTTCCTCTATAACCTCCCTTACTGCTCCTTGACATTCCCATGAACTGGAAGTTAAACCTAGTCATGAAACCAAAGGGCTTCTCCTTCCTTTGGTGACCAATAAGGCCATCCTCCACCACATAAACAGTTGGAGCACTAGGTCTGTCCATATACATTCTTTGAATATTGGTTGAAACTGAAATTTTTGGTTCGTTGGCATTGTTGTTGTTATGGTGTTGAACGCCCCTTCAGCTCTTGTAATCCTTTTTCAAAATCTAACAACAAGAGGTCTGTTCTCAGTTCACTGGTTTGACAGGAGCTTTCACTTCTGTATTGATGTGCTCTAGCTGTGTCTCTCAGGAAACATCTATATCCTGTCCCTGGTAGCATGCCAGTTTTGGTGGCTGAATATATATATATCATAGTATAAAAGATAATATTCATATATTTACATATATATTTTGGTGTCTCCTACACACATGAGATTAGGTATAATATTAACATTGATTCTTTGTAAGAAGCTCAATTATTTCGAATCCACAAATGACAATGCCAAATAGACTCCCTCCTTTTCTTATGAAATTAGTAATGTTGAGGTGTCCCTGGACCTCAATCCATTCCTCTCCCTGCCCATCCAAATGAATCTCATGTTTTGTCTAAAGAAAGAAGCATGATAAAATATCCAAAACCCTCAAGTCTGTCACTGGTAAAACAGCATGATATTTATTAGAGAACTGACATCTAATAGGAATACAGAACTGCATTCTATTGTCCATGTTGTCCTTTGCTTTACTGATGTCTCGCAATTTTTGACAAAATAAGGACTTGGAAGTTTATCATTTGAAGAAGGTAGAGAGTATTTACATTGTTATGTTCATTCTATAGCTGTTCCAACTTTGTTGCCATAATCATTGCAAAAAAATTGAAAAGTAAAACATAATTATTGAGTACACAATCAGGAATATTATAAAGTCCCCTATCAAGGAATGTACAATAAGAAAATGTAATACAATATTAATTCAATTAAAGGTCTTGAGGGAAAATACTTGGGAAACAGAGAAAAACTAGGAAATTGAACTGTACGTCACAGGAATGGACCTGGGAATAAAATTATTATCCAGAAGAATCTCCTCCACTCCATGTTCCTATACATTTTCTACCCATACCAAGCCCCTATCTTTCTTCCATTCAGAGCATGTAACCAATAATGAACTAAATAGAATTCTCTAGCTTTAGAGAAATGTAGTACATAAAGGTTTCAACTGTGTCACAGGAGACTCTCCTGTAAATTGCTCCCTCGAATCTGGTCAATGTAAATAAAGCAGTTCAGCAGGTAGGCCATTGCAATTCTCAGTGACATCATTATTAGGCCCTCCCTGAAAATATCTTGTATACGGCAGAGACCTAGCTTCTTCTGTGAAGTCACGAGTGTTGTCCTGATTGCAATTGAATCGCAGATATTCCTTCAGTACCTCTAGGGTTTACAAATTGACTCCTAATTCAGAGTAAACAGCCATCTGGGAGGGAGAACAAAGATGAAGACGATATCAGAGCTGGGGAGAAGGAAGCTGCCCTTCTGTCTTTGTATAAAAAAAGGAAGAAATACATGGTCTATGGGAAAGCTCCGTGAGTCCTGCGTTAGAGTTGAGTGAATTCTCTGAAGTGATAGCCTTGATCTGACCCTTCCACATATGGGTATCAGGAGTTGGGAGCCTCTCAGAAGTATCTGTACTTCCCTTCTTGTTATGGATCCTGGACATCAGAGAGTTTATATCATTAATTTCTTACAAAATCCAAGAGTTAGGAAGGGCATAGTTGTTTACCTGAGAGCTCATGACTCTTATTATTTTTTTCACAGAAGAAAAAGTTTCTAAGGAAAAAGGGAAAGACAGGTATTGCGTCTTCAGCTCAGAGTAAACTCCTCCATGGTTTAGATTCATTTAGTGCAGTTTGTGTCTGACCCTGTTATCTGGGATAGAGAAGTGATCCTAGTAGACACTTAATCGTCTCCGTCTTTTCACTAGTATTGCTCTGACTTTTTAGATTTCTGAGTCAATAGGTGACTATTTTGTCATGTTCTTTTCTTTAATTTCTTTGATTTTTTACCATATTTTATTCCTTATTATTAATTGGATATTTCTATATTTATATTCAAATGTTATTTCCTTTCCCAATTTCCTGCCCATAAGATCCCTAACCAGGCTCCTGCTCTTGTTCTATTATGCCCATACTGGCCCTTTACGTTCCATTGAACTATGAGTCTAACCCAGGGAGAACAAATGAGTTGTCCTTCATTGATGCATAAGAATGAGGTAACCAGCCATAGTTCTGTCTGTGTACCTACATTGAATATTTGTTTAGTACCAGAGAGCACTGACTCATTTGCATTGTTGTTCATATGAGGTTCAAGCCCCTTCACCTCTTTTTATACTTTCTCAAAATATACCAATAAGAGGTCAATTTTACGTTCACTGGTTTGCCACTAGCTATCACTTATGCATTTGACGTGTATGTCTCTAAGGAAAGATCTATATCTGGTTCCTGGCAGAATGCACTTCTTAGCTTCATCAATCTTATCTATTTTTGGTGATATATATATATATACATATATATATATATATATATATATATATATATATATATATATATACATATATATATATATATATATATATATATATATATATATATATATATATACACACACACACACACACACACACACACACACACACACCCATTGATGGTTCCTGCAGTGATGAAGTGAGGTGGAATTTAAACATGGATTCTGCGCAACTAGGTTAAGAATGTAGAATCCACAAATGAAAATGCCAAATAGACTCCCTCCTGTTTTTATGAACCTAGTGAAGTTCAGGGTTCCCTGGACTTCAGTCATTCCTCTCCCTGCCCATCCACCTGTATCTTTTGTTTGGCCTGAAGAAAGAATCATGGTAAAGCATCCAAAACCTCAAATCTGTCCCTGGGACACTGGAAGTTGATAATCTAGTACTGATATCAAAAAAGGTCTAGAGAAAAAATTCGATACTCCACGTGGTTCTTTGCTTTACTGATGTCTGAAAAATTTTGAAAAAAATAAGGAGTTGGGAGTATATTAATTGAAGTAGGTCATACTCACTTTGTACCTGGTCCATTTTTTGCCAAAGTCATTGCAAAAAATTGAATTGGAAAATAATTTTTGAGGACACATTCAGGAAAATATATAATGGCCCCTCTCAAGGAATGTAGAAAAAAATTAAAATTGCATCAATTGAAGGTCTGTAGGGAAAACACTTGCCTTTGAAAAACAGAGAAAACCTAGGAAATTGAAGTGTATGTCACAAGAATGGATCTGGGAATATAATTATTATCCAGAAGAATCTCCTACACTCCATGTTCCTAGACCTTTTCAACCCATGCCAAGACCCTGACTAATTTTCTCCATTCAGAATGTGTAACCACTAATGAAGCAAACAGAAGACTCTAGCTTTAGAGAGATGGAGTACGTAAAGGTTTACACTGTGTCACAGGAGACACTCTTAGAAAAGGCACTCTTGAATCTGGTCAATGTATGGAAAGCTGTTTAGCAGGTAGGCCATGACAGCTCTCAGTGACAATATCATTAGGCCTCCCAGAAAAATCTCTTGTATCCTGGAGAGCCCGAGCTTCTTCTCTGATGTGACAAGTGTTGTCCTGACTGCATCTGCCTCTCCGATATTCCTTCAGTACCTCTAGGGTTTATTAATTGGCTCTAAATCAGAGTAAACAGCCATTTGGGAGTGAGAAGGAAGAGGGTAAAGAGAATAGAAATGGGGAAATGGAAGCTGGCCTTCCGTATTTGTATAAAAAAGGAAGAAATACTTGGTCCATTTGAAAGCTCAGTGAGTCCTGGTTAGGGGTTGAGTGGGTTTGCTGAAGAGATAGCCTTTATCTGTGACTTCAACATATGGGAATCAGGAGATGAGGGCCTCTCAGAAGCATCTGGACTTCCTTGTTTGTTATGGTTCCTGGAAGTCAGAGAGTTTATATCATTAATTTCATTATTCCAAAAGCCAGGTGTTGAAAAGGGCCCAGTTGTTTCCTGAGAGCTCATGGCTTTTTAATTTTTCCCAGAAGTGAAAGGTCCTAAGGAAGAAGGAAAAGACAAGTATTGTGTCCTCAGCTCAGAGTAAACTCCTCCTTGCTTTGGATTCCTATAGTGCAGTTTGTGGCTGACACTTATATCTGGGAGAGAGAAGTGCTTCTAGTTGAGATTTCATAATCAGTCTTTCCACTAGTATTACTATAACTACCATTCCCTGACAGTTACCTTTTAGATTTCTGAGATAATAGGTGTGATTAGCTGGCAGTTAATTTTTCTTTTTTTTCTCATTTTTTGTATTTTTTAGCAATATTTATTGCTTTTTCTAAATGGATATTTTTATATTTACATTTCAAATGTTATTTCCTTTCCCAGGTCCTGTCCATGAGAATCTTAAACAGTCTAACTAACCTTCTTCTATAACCATCGTTACTGCACCTTGACATTCCCTTGAACTGTGAGGCAAACCTTTGGAGGAGCAAGGGTTTCTCCTTCCATTGGGGCCCAACAAGGCCATCCTATTTTACCTATGGAATTGGAGCCATAGGCCTGTCCATACACAGTCTTTGAATATTGGTTTAGTACCAGAAAGCTCTGCTTAGTTGAATTGCTGTTCTTATGGGGTTGAAAGTCCATTCAGCTCTTGTAATCTTTTCAAAACATCTACAAACATGAGGTCCATTTTCAGTTCCCTGGTTTGCCACTAGCATTCACTTCTGTATTTGACATGCTCTAGCTGTGTCTCCCATGAAAGATCTATGTCCAGTTCCTGGCAGCATGCTCTTCTTAGCTTCAACAATCCTATCTAGTTTTGGTGCCATCCATTATATATGCATATATATATATATATGCTTTTGGTGCCTTCTGCTACTAAGAATTTTGATGGAATATTTACTTGGATTCTGTGTAACTAGGTCAAGAATATAGGATCCACAAATGACAGTGCCATATAGACTCCCTCAATTTCTTATAACCTATGGAAGTTGAGGTTTCACTGGACCTCAAGCCATTCTTCTTGCTGACCATCACCCAGAAACTGTTGTTTGTCCTGAAGAAAGAATCATGGTAAAGCATCCAAAAGCCTCACGTCTTTCCCTGGGAACACAGGAAGGTCGATATTAGAGAACTGATATCTAATAGAACTACAGGAACACATTCTATACTCCATGTTGTCCTTTGCTTAACTGAAGTCTGCTACTTAATGGATAAAATGAGGATTTGGGAGTTTATCATTTGAAAGAGGTACACAATATATGCACTGTTATATTCACTCTGTAGCTGGGCCCCGTTTGTAGCCATATTCATTGCAAAAAATGGAATTGGAAAAATGAAATTTTTTAGTACGCATGCAGGAACATATAAAATGGCCCCCTGTGAATGAATGTACAATCCGAAAATGTAGCACAATATTCACTCAATTAAAGGTTTGTAGGGAAAATACTGGCACCTGGGAAAATGAGAACACTAGGGAATTGAACTTTATGTCATAGGACTGGACTTGGGAATACCATGAATCTTCAGAAGAATCTCCTTCTCTCCATGTTCCTAGATCTTTTCGACCCATTCCAAGCCCCTGACTAACTTTCTCCATTCAGAGCATGTAACCACTAATGAAGCAGATAGAAGTCTCTAGCTTAAGAGAGATGTAGTACATAAAGGTTTCCACTGTGTGACAGGAGACATCCTGGAAAGGGAACCCTTGAATCTGTTCAATGTAAGGAAATCTGTTCAGCAGATAGGCCATGGTGGTTCTCAGTGACATCATCATTAGGCCCTCCCTGAAAAGTCTCTTGTATCCTGGAGAGCCCTAGCTTCTTCTGTGATGTCACAAGTGTTGTTTGACAGCAACTCCCTCTCAGATATTCCTTCCGTATAACTATGGTTTACTAATTGGCCTCTAATTCAGAGTAAAGAGCCATTTGGGAGGGAGAACAAATAGGATGAAGAGATCAGAGATGGGGAGAAGGAAGCTGGACATCTTCTTGGCATAAAAGAAAAGAAGAAACAATGTGGTTCTTGGGAAACACCCTGGGGAGATGGCTTTAGTTCTTTTGTTCTCTAGGTTCACCGAGCTCTTGGAGAAGTTGCTGAACATCCTAAAGACCTTTGGTAAACAGTAAAGTTTCTAGATACCTGTTTTTAGATTTCAAATGCCCTGTGTTTCCCAGGAAGAGTGCTAGAGCCATATTGATTATTAGATGCTTTAGAAGACATGGAATTTTTCTGATATACTTTAGCTAATGGCACAATGTCTACATGATTTTTTTTTTCGATGTGGACTATCCCTCAGACCTTTGGAAATATAAAAAAAGGTTTTGTATTTTTGAAGTCTAATTTTCACAATGACAAATCACTTTGAGCATGGAGAACACTTTCTAGAGCCCTAGAGAGGGGTGAAGAAATTGCCTGAAACCCTAGGGCAGATGGTGAACATGCCTTTTTGGTTGAAGGAGGAGTTACTTGAGCATCTTGGGACAATATGGAATGTCCAGCATGCCCTTGTAAAGATTGGCAACTTTCCACAATTCCTTAGTTTTTTTTGGAAAAATCCACTTCCCTTTGGACAGATGGAGAAGCTCTGGGACTCATCTGAGGAGTAGTTGTAGCTTTTGGTGTCTTTTTGGCAGCATAAGATGGCACAAGATACCTTTTAGCAGAAGGGGGAAGGTTGAAAATGTCTTCCTAAGAGGAGAAATTTCTCAAGACTCCATCAGAAGGATCAAATCTTAACCCTGTGTTTCTAGAAACTGGATGCCTGTGGTCCACTTTGGTAGAGGGAGAATGTCGACTATTTCTCTCCAGAGTGGACATGTGAAATAAGTCTACTTGCGTAGATGGGGATAGTTGTAAAGCATGCTGTTCAGATGGAGTAGATCCTAAGACATCCTTCTCAGATGAGAAAGGTCTTAATGTACCGTGTATATGTGTAGAAATCCTGACTGTGATGTCAGAAACAGAAGTAGGTATTACAGTTACCTCTGAAGACGTGACCTCTCCTAGAGCGTCATGGACTTATGTGAAAGGTATGGGAGCCTCATGAGCAGATAACGATGTTTCTAGACATCGTTGTGTAATTGTGGAAGTTCCAAGAAAAATTTCTTCTGCTGGAGAAGTGGAAACAGACTTTTGTATAGAAGGGTCAGATTCCCTAGCCTGTTTGATAGGCAAAACGGCTTCCAAGGCTCCTTCAGGAGATAAGGTAAAATCCAGAGCCTGTGAGGTATTTGGCAGATGTTCTGAGTCTGTTTGTGGGTATAAAGAAGGACTGGAAACCCTTTGTGCATATTTGGAAGGGTGTGTAGCATCTTCTGTAGTTGGGGAAGATGGCTGACCTTGAGGAGATAAGGAAGTTCCTATAGCCTCCTGTGAAGTTTCCGGAGGTCATATGCATTCTTTTGCACAAATGGAATCCATGGAATCCCTTTCTTCAGATGTCGAGGATGCTACAGACACTTGTATTTGCATATCATGTTCTACCACTCCTTTTTCAAATATGGACCCATAATTTTCTCTACAGATGGGATATGTCCAAGAATATCTTTTGTATATGTGTAACATCCCAAGCTGTTTCTAAAGATGTGGCTGTTGGTAGAACGTCTTTAGTAGATGTTTCTCATCCCTCAGTCTCCTTATGAGATAGAGTACTACTCAGGGAATCCTGCTTAGTTTTGGAAATTCTAGCATCTCTGATGTACATGTGGAAAATTTTGTAGCCTCTCTTTTTGGACAGAATGACCTAGAGTTCCCAGGGTAGGTAGGGAATGTTTTACCTTCTCTGCACATTGTACATATATGGAGTTTGCATGGCTCATTGACTGTGTGTTGTCATAAACTTGGCTCTTTTGGGCCTGAGGACAAGTCAGGAGGGTCCTTTTCAGTGGTAGATGATATTTGAATAATTCTCTGTTGTATAGGGACATTGGAAGCACTGGGGGAGATGGTGAGGGTAGTAGATCACATTTTTTTGTCCAGAAGGCACAAGAGTCCCTTGGGTGGACTCAGAAATTTCTACCACATCTTGCATGGGTGGGGAACTCTCAGGAACCCCTTCTGAAGCTGGCAATGGTCCTTGATCTAATGGTGTACATGCAGAAAGTTTTGTCTCTGTTTGGGCTGTTTCGTGTGTTATGAGGTTCACTTGAGGATTGGTGACTGTATGTTGTCCCCATTGGACCATAGGAGATGATTTAAGCCCATTTTTTAATAGTGGAGGACGTTTAAGGTCCCCTTGGTTTAAAGGGTAGTTCTGAAATCCCCTTTGTCAGCAGAATCAGGTTTCAAATTCACTTTACCCGAAGCAGATTGCATAAGGCACTTTGGTGGAGATGGAGGACATCTTTGACTGTCTTTATGAGTGGACATAACTCTCTGGCCTGCTTTGGCAGCTGGCGAAGGTATTAAAGACTCATGTGGACAGGAGTCAGGACTTAATCCATTTGTGGAATATGAGAAATCACTGAGATTACCTTTAAGAGAATAAGTTTTGCAGCCCTATTTGTTTGATGGGGCCTGTTGTACCTCCCATTGACCTGAGGGGTCTTGTCCAACACACTTTGGAGGAGAATTGGAAAGACTGGAGACCTGTAGGATAGGGAATGAACATTTGAAACTCCTTTGGAAACTCTATGGGACAGAGAGCTTATCACCCAGAAGAGTGTGCAGTACTGAGACCTCAGGGAAGGAGAGACTGCCAATTCTGCTCACCTGTGCACACAACCCTAGCCCAAGAGGAAACTGCAGAGTGCCTCTGGACACATGGATATAGGAGCAGTCAAGCTGCAGGAGCCCTGCAGTCCAAAGTGCACCTGGATGTGCACAGGTCCAAAAAGCATCCTACACCCAAATCTCGTGTGGGGTGGGGAAGAATTAGACCATCAGAGTGGAAGAAACCCCTAAGAACTCTGCTCAAATTCCTGACTCAAGGAAAAAAGAACACCTAGCTCCATCTGGGCCTCCTGTGCATAGAGACGTAGAAGCAGGAGGGGCAGGATATTTCTGATTGCTACTCTCATGGAGAGCTGAAAGTCAGCCTGAGGAGTGACTTCAGGCCTGAGACCATAGGTGAATCCAACTTTTCTGTTGTACATGACCTGACTGGTGGACTCAGGACACGCAAAGGCAGAACTCCTCTGGGACCAGTCACTTCCAGTTTCTAGCTAGCTCCTGAACCTCACTGACCCCAGCCCTGAGCTCTCTGCTCCTAGATGCTGTAGGAGAGTGGGCAATACTGAGGCTAAAAGGCACAGAGACTGCCACTTCTGCACACCATTACCCATATCTCTGGCCCAAGACAAAACTGCATAGTTCCTCTGGATCCAGGAATATAGGAGGATTAAAACTGCAGGAGCACCATGTTCCAAACTGTGCCTGGATCTGAACAGAACTGGTCAAATAGCTCCCTGCACAAAAATCCTGAGGGTGGGGAAACTAGTCCTTCAGAGGAGCAGACACTCCTGGGAAACCAGAGGAGACTACTCTCTACCCAGATTCCTGACACAGGAGGAAAACACCTTGTACCTTCTGTGCATCCTCCGCCCAAAGAAGGACCTAGGAGAAGTATGGGAATTTCCTCCTGGTTCCCGCCCACAGGGACAGCTGAAAGACAGGGGACAGGAAAAACTGCATGCATGACAGCAGAATACTCGGTTCCCACAACTGGGTAAAAAAAAAAGAAAAAAAAAACCAGGAAAACAGGTCTACAGAAGTCCTGACACATGAGCCTACAGGATGGTCAAGCAACTGTCAGAAAGAGCAAGACAAGCTAACTTCAGAGACAACCTGATGGCCAGAGGCAATCACAGGAACATGAACAGAAATCTAGACAACTTGGGCTCATCAGAGCCCAAATGTACCACCAAGGCAAAAACTGGATATCCAAACACACAAAAAAAGCAAGATCTAGATTTAAGTTCAGATTTTATCATGATGATGGAGGATGTTAAGAAGGTCATAAATAAGTCTCTGGAGAAAATACAGGACAACAGAAAATACAGAAGCAAACAAGTAGAATCCCAGAAAGAGGGAACAAAAAACTACCTTAAAGAACTACTGGAAAAACCACAAAACAGGAGAAGGAAATGAACAAAACCATCCAGGAGTTAAAATGGAAATAGAAACAATAAAGAAAGCACAAAGGAAGTCAACCCGAGAGATGGAAAAACTAGGAAAAAGACCTGGAGTCATAGATGTGAGAATAAACGACAGGATAAAGAGATAGAATACTTAATCTAATGAGCAGAGGATTCCATAGAAAACATTGACACAACTGTCAAAGATAATGTAAAACGGAAAAGCACATAGCCCAAAATATACAGGAAATCCAGGACACATCGAGAAGATCAAACCTAAGGATTACAGGTATAGAAGAGAGTAAAGACGGACAACATCAAGGGACAGTAATAATTTAAACAAAATTATAGATTAAAAGTTCCCTAGTCTAAAGATGTCCATAAACATACACTAAGCCTACACAACTCCAAATAAATTGGACCAGAAAAGGATATCCTCCCATCTCATAAAAGTCAAAACACCAAATGCACAAAACAAATAAAAATATTAAAAGCAGTAAGGGAAAAGGTTACATAACATATAAAGGCAAACCTATCAGAATTACACCAGAATTCTCACTAGAGACTATGAAAGTCAGAAGATCCTGGACAGATGTCATACAGACACTAAGAGAACACAAATGCCAGCCCAGGTTACGGTATCCAGCAAAACTCTCAATTAACGTAGATGGAGAAACCAAGATATTCCATGACAAAACCAAATTTACACAATATCTTTCTACATATCCAGTCCTACAAAGGACACTAACTGGCAAACCCCAACACAAGAGGCAAGAAAAATCATAGACAAAGGAAGAAATTAATCTTTTCACAACAAAACAAAGAGAAGCACACAAACATAAACTAACCTCTAATTATGAAAATAAGAGAAAGTGACCATCACTATTCCTTAATATCTCTCAACTTCAATGGACCCAATTCCCCACTAAAAAGACCCAGACTAACAAATTGGATATGTAATGAGGACCCAGCATTTTGCACTACAGGAAACACACTTCAGAGACAAAGACAGACACTACCTCAGAGTAAAAGGATGGAAAAATACTTTCCAAGCAAATTTTCTGAAGAAGCAAGCTGGAGTAGCCATGCTAATATCATATAAATTGACTTTCAACAAAAAGTCATCAAAAAGCATAAGGGAGGACACTTCATATTAATCAAAGGAAAAAATCCACAAGGATGAACTCAAAAACATAAATATCTATGTGCCAAATACAAGGGCACCTACATACATAAAAGAAACCTTACTAAAGCTCAAAGAACATATGGCACCGCAAATAATAATAGCAGGGAATTTCAACTCCCTACTCTCATCACTAGACAGATCATGGAAACAGAAATTAAACAGAGACATAGACAGACTAACAGAAGTTATAAACCAAATGGACTTAACAGATATTTATAGAACATTCTATCCTAAAACAAAAGGATATAACTTCTTCTCACCACTTCATGGCACTTTCTCCAAATTTTATCATATAATCAGTCAAAAAGCAGGCCTCAAAGGATACACAAAGATAGAAATAATCCAACGCATCCTATCAGACCACCATGGGCTAAGGCTTTTCTTCAATAACAATTAGGAAAGAACGCCCACATATGCATGGAAGTTGAACAATGCTCTTCTCAATGATAACTTGGTCAAGGAAGAAATGAAGAAAGAAATTAAAGACTTCTTTGAATTTAATGAAAATGAAGGTACAATATAACCAAACTTTTGGGACACAATGAAAGCTGTGCTAGAAGGAAAACTCACAGCTCTGAATGCCTGCATAAAGAAACAGGAGAGATCAGACATCAGCAGCCTGACAGCACACCTAAAAGCTCTAGACCAAAAGAAGCAGATATGCGCTGGAGTAGTAGAAGGCAGGAAATAATCAAACTCAGAGCTGAAATCAACCAAGTAGAAGAAAGGGGACCATACAAAGAATGAACAGAACCACAAGCTGGTTCCTTGAGAAAATCAACAGGATACATTAACCCATAGCCAGACTAACCAGAGGGCACACAGAGTGTGTCCAAATTAACAAAATGAGAAATTAAAAGGGAGACATAACAGCCGAATTAGGACAAATTAAAAAAGTCATCAGATCATCCTAAAAAAAGCCTATATTAACAAAACTTGAAAATTTGGAGAAAAAGGACAATTTTCTAAATGAATGCCAGGTTCCAAAGCTAAATCAGGAACAGAAAAACCGTTTAAACAACCAATAACTGCTAAAGAAATAAAGCAATCATTAAAAGCCTCCCAAACAAAAAGAGTCCAGGATCAGATGGGATTAGGGCAGAAATCTATCCAAAATTCATAGAAAATTTCATGCCAATACTGTCCAAAGTATTCGAAAAAATTTAAACAGATGGATCACTACCGAATACCTTTTATGAAGCCACAATTACTCTTATACCTAAACTACACAAAGACCCAACAAAAAAAAAAAGAAACTTCAGACCAATTTCCCTTATGAATGTCGATGCCAAAATACTTGATAAAAGCCTTGAAAACCGAGTCCAAGGACAGATCAAAACAATCATCCACCTTGATCAAGTAGGTTTTATCCCAGGCATGCAGGGATGGTTTTGTATACGGAAACCATCAACGGAATCCATTATATAATCACACTCAAAGATAAAAATCCCATGATCCTTTCATTAGATGCTGAGAAAGCATTTGACAAAATTCAACACACCTTCATGATAAAAGTCCTGGAAAGTACAGGAATTTAGGGATCATTCCTAAACATACAGCAAACCAGTAGCTAACATTAAACTAAATGGAGAGAAACTTAAACCAATCACACTAAAATCAGGGACATGACAAGGCTTTCCACTCTCTCACAATGTATTCAATATAGTTCTAGACGTCTTAGCCAGAGGATGCAGACAACAAAAGGAGGTCAAAGGGATATAGATTGGAAAGGAGAAGTCAAAATAGCACTGTTTGTGGTTGATATAATAGTATAATTAGTGACCTGAAAAGTACCAGCAGAGAATTACTAAGCTTAATAAACAATTTCAGCAAAGTGGCTGGGTATAAAAATAATTCTGCACAAAAGTTAAACAAGCAGAGAAAGAAACTAGGGATATGACACTCTTCACAATATCCCCAAATATTATAAAATATCTCAGGGTGACTTTATCCATGCAAGTAAAATATCTGTATGAGAAGAACCTAAAATATCTGAAGAACTGAGGGAGATTTCAGAAGATGGAAAGACCTCCCATGCTCATGGATTGGCAGGATTAATATAGTAAAAATGTCCATTATACCAAAAGCCATCTACAGATTCATTCCAATCCCCATCAAAACTCCAATCCAATTCTACATAGAGTTAGACAGAAAAATTCATAAATTCATCTGGAATAACAAAAAACACAGAATAGATAAAACTATCATCAACAATAAAAGGATATCCTTGGGAATCACTGTCCCTGAACTCAAGCAGTATTACAGAGAAACAGTGATGAAAACTAAATGGCATTGAGAGAGAGGCAGGCAAAGAAACCTGTGGAATAGAATTGAAGACCCAGAAATGAACCCACACACCTATGGTCACTTGATTTTTGAGAAGGGAGCCAAAATCATTCAACGGAAAAAAAAAGATAGCATTTTCAGCAAATGGTACTGGTTCAACTGAAGGTCAGCATATAGCAGAAGGCAAATTGATCCATTCTTACTGCTCTGTAGAAACCTTTAGTCCAAATGGATCAAGGACATTCAACATCAAACCAGATAAACTCAAATTAATAGAAAAAAATTGGGGAAGCGTCTGGAACACATGGGCACTGGAAAAAATTTTCTTAACAAACCACCAATGGCTCATGCTCTAAGATCAAGAATCGACAAATGTGATCTCATAAAACTGCAAAGCTTCTGTAAGTCAAAGGACACTGTGGTTAGGACAAAACAGCAACCAACAGATTGGAAAAAGATCTTTACCAATCCTACAACAGATAGTGGGTTAATATCCAAAATATACAAAGAAACCATGAAGTTAGACTACAGGGAGACAAATAACGCTATGGAAAAATGGGGTTCAGAGCAAAATAGAGAATTCACAGCTGAGGGATATCGAATGGCTGAGAAACACCCAAAGAAATGTTCAACATCTTTAATCAAAAGGGAAATGCAAATCAAAACAACCCTGAGATTTCACCTCACACCGGTTAGAATGGCTAAGATCAAAAAATCAGGTGACAGCAAATGCTGGTGAGGATGTGGAGAAAGAGGAACACTCCTCCATTGTTGGTGAGATTGCAGACTGGTACAACCATTCTGGAAATCAGTCTGGAGGTGCCTCAGAAAATTAGACATTGAACTGCCTGAGGATCCAGCTATCCCTCTCTTGGGCATATACCCAAAAGATGCCCCAACGTATAACAAAGACACGTGCTCCACTATGTTCATAACAGCTTTATTTATAATAGCCAGAAACTGGAAAGAACCCAGATGCCCTTCAACAGAGGAATGGATACAGAAAATATGGTACAGCTACACAATGGAATATTACTCAGCTATCAAAAACAACAAGTTTATGAAAATCATAGGCAAATGAATGTAACTAGAAAATATCATCTGAGTGACATAACCCAATCACATAAAAACACACATGGTATCCACTCATTGGTAAGTGGCTATTAGCCCAAATGCTCGAATTACCCTAGAAGCACAGAACACATGAATCTCAAGAAGGATGACCAAAATGTGAATGCTTCACTCCTTCTTTAAAAGGGGAACAAGTATATCCTTGTCAGGGAATAGGGAGGCAAATATTAAAACAGACACAGAAGGAACGCCCATTCAGAGCCTGCCCCATATATGGCCCATACATACAGCCACCCAATTAGACAAGATGGATGAAGCAAAGAAGTGCAGTCCGACAGGAACCGGGTGTAGATCTCGCCTGAGAGACACAGCCGGAATACAGCAAATACAGACACGAATGCCAGCACCAAACCACTGAACTGAGAATAGGACCCCTGTTGAAGGAATCAGAGAAAGAACTAGAAGAGCTGAATAGGCTCGAGACCCCATATGAACAACAATGCCAAGCAACCAGAGCTTTCAGGGACTAAGCCACTACCTAAAGACTATACATGGACTGACCCTGGACTCTGACCTCATAGGTAGCAATGAATATCCTAGTAAGATCACCAGTGGAAGGGAAATCTTTGGTCCTGCCAAGACTGAACCCCCAGTGAATGGGATTGTTGGGAGAAGGACAGTAAAGTGGGGGTGGATCGGGAGAGGAAAACCCCTATAGAAGGGGAGCGGGAGGGGCTAGGAAAATGTTAAAGTGGAAATCTGGAAAGGGAATAACATTTGAAATGTCAATAAGAAATTAGCAAGTTAATAAAGATTGAAGAAAACAAACACTTCTTCTGGCAGAGGAGAATGTATGATTTCTTTTCAGGATCTGTGGGAAGACTTTGGACACCTGGGCAAATATGGAATGACCTATAGATCCTTGGAAACATTTGGATAGTTCCAGAAACTCCTGGAAAAGTGGAAGATCCAAGATCTCTATGGCAAGCGAGGAAGGATGCTGGGAATCTGGAATGTGTGGGGGACATTACCTGTCCAAGTTTGTCAGTAGAAGAGTCAGCAGAAGGAGGCCCAGGCACAGTGTGATTTTCTTTGAATCTTTCACTGTTTTCTCCAGTACTGTGTTTTGTGGATGTTGCAGGCTCTCTGGATTCCAACTCGACAAAGTCCACATGTTCTTCAAAACCTGTAGACATAACCCGCTTTTTTTTTTTCACCTTCCCAAGAATGGGCACTAAAGATGAGGCCACTCTTTTCTGGTAGCAGGATGTAAGCAGATGTTCTGGTATCCCTGGTCAGTGGGTTACTCAGTGATCTGCTATCCTTGGTCAGTGGATTACTCATGCCCTCAGGAACCCTCAGAGGAAGTGGAACTGTCCGTTTCTTCTTCTCTGTCAGTTCATTTCAGGGGTCTAGGGCCCTCTTACTGACTGAAGCCTTTATATGATCTTTGAGTTTCTGTAGCATTTCTGTAACACGAGCATCAGGTTTTTTGAATCTCTTGTCTTCATAGGGTTTTGAGCATCTGAACTTGTGCCGAGTCCGTCTAAGTAGTCCCGGAGGTGGAAAGTCGCTCGTGTCTCTGCTGTTCAAGTGCTTACCCCGTTGGGGTAAGATGCTATAATCCGGTTGGGGGACACTGTAGGCGGTCTCAGGTGGCGGAGGCTGGGAACCCTTCAAGTGCTTCCCCCATTTGAGTCCAGTGTTATAATCTGCTTGGGGGACACTGAATGGGCTTCCAGGCGGTGGCGGCTGGGAATCATTCCACTGATTTCCACTGTTGTACTCCGGGGTTATAATCATCTCGGGGGAGTCTGAAGGGGATCCCAGGCTATGGAGGCTGGGAAATCGCTGGTGCGTTGTCAGAGGGTAAAGTCCGGGATGAGGCTCTCTGTCCTCTCTAAACACTACCACGTGAAGGGGCAATGAAAGTACTCGGCAGTTGTGAGTCCTGGTGAGCATCAGTCGAGCTGTATCCTTTGAGTATGTCTCTCTCTCCCGAGAACTGTGCACAAGTCCAGAAGGCAAAGCAGGTAAATCTCGAGTGACCATTGATCTCAGGAAACATCCAAAGCTCGAGAGAGGCTGTCCTCGAGTTTGCAAGAGGCAGTAGCGAGGTCTGCACGGGGCAGTCGCCAGGTCTGCACGGGGCAGTCGCCAGGTCTGCACGGGGCAGTCGCCAGGTCTGCGCGGGGCAGTCGCCAGGTCTGCACTGCCCAGCCAGGAGATGCCTCACTTGTCAGTTCTGCTTATAGCAGCGGGGCGATCATCCAAGCTTTATGAATGAAGAGGAACCATGTCGACTCTCTTCCTTTGAGTCCGGAGTGCTACCTGTTTTGTGCACACTGTCAGGGGTCGTAACAAGTGACTCCTGAAGGAGCAACATGAATGGAAAGGGCAAAGGGTGCTTCGGGGACTGTGCTGTCAAGCGCCTCTTACACAAGCTTTGGTGCAGGGATGTGTCTTGGAACCTCATAACCGAATGGGAAGGGCTGATCCAGACCCTTGCTCCTCAGAGACTGCAGGGACTAGAAAATCACTGGTGGACTGTGTTAGGGAATGAACATGTGATAGGATTTGAATAGAGCATAGAATGCATGGGGTTGATATTAGAATTCCATGTGAGTTCCAGGTGTTACTGTGACGCTTCTGCCTTGATGTCTCACTCACTATTTTTTCTTGTCCTAAAGCTCTTAATATTCTTGCCGTGATGATATTTTTGAAATATCGAGTATGCTACACAATGGAAAGTATTTGCTCTAGTCACATATATTGAAATTCTCAGTGTCTCTTGACATCGTATGCAATTGCCTGGCCACAAATCCTGGGATGCTTTCAATAGTGTAAGTTGATTGAACACAACTGTTTGCGTTACAAGCTTTGCTCGTAAATAATTCTTATGGTGACCCCCAATTTGATTGTACAAATGCCTCCTTCCGTTTACAGACATATCTACAATCACCCTTGCTTGGAGACAGGAGTTAACTGTTATGCCTTCTTTGAAAGAAGAGGAAGATCTAAGGCTACACTCCTCAGAGAAAGAAGAAATAATGAACTCTAGGAAGAAATACACATCTAGGCAACAATAAATGTTCCAATCTAACCTGTGCAGTAAAATAATGTATGGAAAATACCACTCCTTTATTATTAGTATCATTAATCATTGTATTTGTTTTCATTGGAAATATTAACCCTTTTCCAGTCCCCGTTAATAAACCCCACCAACGCATACTCCTCCTCTTTGTCTCTAAGAGGGTGACTCCCCAACTATCCCACTCCTTCTTTCCTCACCTCTCTAGAATCAATTTTCTCTGGGACATCAAGCATCCAAAGAACCAGATGCTTCCCCTTCCACTGATGTGAGATGAGGCCGTCCTCTGCTACATATGTAGGGTACCAGACCATGTATATTCTATGGTTGGTGGTTAGGGCCATGGGAGCTCTGAGGGGTCTGGTTAATTGATATCGTTGTTCCACCTCTAATTACAATCCAATTCAGCTCCCTCAGCCCTTAACCTACATCTTCCATTGGGATCTCTAGGCCCATTTCAATGGTTGGCTGTGAATATCTGCATCTGTGTCAGTCAGGTGCTGGCAGAGCCTCTCAGAGGACAGCCATACCAGACTCCTGTTTGCAAGCAAATCTCAGCATCAGCAACAGTGTCCGGTTTGGTGTCTGCAGATGTCTGGATGGCCTTTCCTTCAGCCTCTGTTCCATATTTATCCCTGCATTTCAATAGACACGGATAACTCTGATTTAATAAGAGATGGGTGAGTGGTCCCATCCTTACACTGTGGTCATGTCTATCTACTGCAGGTGGTGTCTTCAGGTTCAATTTCACTGTTGTTGTGTATGTTGGCCAATGTCATCACTGTAGGGTCCAGGGAACCTGTCGCATCCCTAGTATCTGGGACCTTCTAGAGGTTACCCCCATCCTCCAATGTTCCTTCTTTCTATAATCATTCTTCTGGTCCTCTGTGCTTCTCTCCTGTCTCTTCCCACATCTTATCCTGCTCTCCTTTTTTCCATTTCACTCCCCTCTCCCACACAGGGTCCTTCCTCCATCTGCATCCCATGATACTTTTCTTCCCCCTTCTCATTGGGATTGAAGCCGTCCCTCTTTGTCCTTTCTTTTTAAGCTGCAGAGTGTATATGAGTTTATTGTGGATATTCTGAGATCTTGGGCTAATTTCCACTTACCAGTGAGTGCATGCAATGTATGTGCGTATATTGTGTTTGTGTTATTTCACTCAGGATGATATTTTCTAGTTTCATCCATTTGCCCATGAATTTCATGGAGTCATTCTATTTAGTAGCTGAGTACCACACCATTGTGTTAATGGACCACATTATATGAATCTGTGTCTCTTTTGAGGGACATCTGGGTTCTTTCCAGCTTCTGTCTTTTATAAGTAAGGCTGCTATGAACAGAGTGGAGCACGTGTCTTTGTTGCAGGTTGGAGCAAGTTTTGGGTATATGCAATCGAATGGTAAAGCTGGGTCCCTAGGTAGTAAGTACTATGTTCAATTCTCTGAGGATCCTCCAGCCTGGTTTCCAGAGTGGTTTTAAGAGCTTGCAATTTCAACAGTGACAGGGTGTTCCTTTCTCTCCACACCCTTGGCAGAGTCTGTTGTCACCTGACTTTTTATCTTAGCCATTCTGACTGGTATGAGGTAGGATCTCAGAATTGTTTTGATTGGCTTTTCCCCAACGACTAAGGATGTTGAACATTTCTTTAGGTGCTTCTCACCCATTCAATATTCATCAGTTGAGAATTTTTTGTTTAGAACTGTAGCCCGCTATTAAATAGTGTCATTTGATTCTCTGGAGGATAGCTTATGGAGTTTTTTGTATATATTGGATATTAGCGCTTCATCGGATATAGGATTGGTAAAGATCTTTTCCCAATCTCTTAGTTGCTGTATGGAAGGAATGACAGTGTCCTTTGCCTTACAGAAACTTTGAAAATTTATGAAGTTCCATTTGTCGATTCTTGATCTTAGAGCAAAAGCCATTGGTGTTCTATTCAGGAAATTTTCCCGAGTACCAATGTGTTCGAGGCTTTTCCCTGTTTTTTCATCAGTTAGTTTCAGTTTATCTGGTTTTATGTGGAGGTCTTTAATCCACTTTTACTTGAGACTTGTACAAGGAGATAAGATTGGACTGATTTGCATTCTTCTACATTCTGCCCTTCACTTGAAACAGCACAGTTTTTAAAAAATGCTATCCTTTTTTCCACTGGATGGTTTTAGATCTTTGTCAATTTTCAAGTGGCCATAGCTGTGTGAGTTCATTTCTGCGTCTTCAATTCTATTCCATTGATCTACCTGCTAGTCTCAATACCAATACAATACAGTTTTTCATCACCACTGCCCTGTAATACCACCTGAGCTCAGGGAAGGTGATTTATCCAAAATGCTTTTATTTTTCAGAATAGTTTTCTCTATCCTGGGATTTTTTTTATTCCATATAAATTTGCAAACTGACATTTCTATGACTGTGAAGAATTGAGTCAGAATATTGATGGGGATTGCATTGAATCTGTAGGTTGCTTTTGGCAAAATGGCCATTTTTACAATGTTAATCCTGCGAATACATGAACATAGGAGATCTTTCTAATTTCTGAGATGTTCAATTTATTTCTACAGAGACTTGTGTTCTTGTCATATATCTTTCACTTGCTTGGTTAGAGTCACACTGAGGTACTTTGCATGCTTTCTGACTATTGTCAAGGGTGTCATTTCCGTAATTTCTTTCTCAGTCTGTTTCTCTTTTGAGTAGAGGAAGGCTACTGATTTGTTTGAATCAATTTTATACTCTGCCACTCTTCTAAAGTTGTTTATGAGGCTTAGAAGTTCACTGGTGGAATTTGTGGGGTCAGATCATCTGCATATAGTGACATTTTGAATACTTCCTTAGCAATATGTATCACTTTACCTCCATTTATTTTCTAACTACTCTGGCGAGGACTTCGAACACTACATTAAAAAGATAGGGAGAGAGTGGGTGTTCTTGTCTAGTTCCTGATTTTAGTGGGATTGCATTTAGTTTCTCTCCATTTAGTCTGATAGTGGCTACTGGTTTGCTGTATATTGCGTTTACTGTGCTTCAGTATGGTCCTTGAATTTCTGATATTTCCAAGAATTTTAACATGAAGGGGTAAAATGCTTTCTCAGGATCTAATAAGATGATTGTTTGTTTTGTTTTCATTGAATTTGTTTTTATAGTGAGATTAGTTTGATTAGTGATCAGGTTCTGTATATTGAACCATTCCTGTATCTCCAGGATGAAGCCAACTTGACAATGATGGATCATTGTTTTGATGTGTTCTTGGATTTGGCTTGCAAGAAATTTACTGAGAATTTTTGCAGGGAAATTCATGAATAAATTTTTCTGAAATTCACATTCTTTGTTGGGTCTTTGTTTGCTTTAGTTATAAGCATAACTGTGGCATCAGAGAAGGAATTGTGTAGTGTTCCTTCTATTTCTAGTTTGTGGAATAGTTTGGAGAATATTGGTATTAGGTATTCTATGAACGTCTGAGAGAATTATGTACTAAAACTTTCTGGTCCTGGGATCTTTGGTTGGGAGACATTTAATGACTGCTTCTACTACTGTACGAGTTATAGCAGTATTTAGATGGTTTGTCTGATACTGATTCAACTTTGGTAACTTGTATCTGTCTAGAAAATTATCCATTTATACCTAACTTTCCCGTTTTGTTAAGTATAGGCTTTCATAGTAGGATCTGATAATTTTTTGAGTTTCCTCATTTTCTATGGTTATATCTCTATTTCACTTCTGATTTTGTTATTTTTAATTTGAATATAAAGGATTTACCTATATCTGGATTTTTCAAAGAGCCAGCTAGTGGTTTTGTTGATTCTTTATATAATTCCTTTTGTTTCTACTTGGTTGATTTCAGTCCGGAGTTTGATTATTTCCTGCTGTATAGTCCTCTTGGTGTATTTGGATTATTATTGGTTCTGAGATTTCAGGTGCTCGGTCAAACTGCTAGTGTATCATAGCACCTGTTTCTTTGTGGAGGCTCTCAGAGCTATGAGTTTTCCTTTAGCATTGCTTTTTTGTGTTCCCAAGTTATGCCTTCATTTTCACTAAATTCAAAATGTCTTCAATTTTTTTCTTTATTTCTTCTTTGAACAAGTTCTCATTGAGTAAATGATTCTTCAGCTATATGCACATTTGGGTCTTTGGTTGTTGTTGTTGTTATTGAAGACCATACTTAGTCTGTAGTGATCTCATAGGGTGCATGGGATTAATTCAATCTTCTTGTATCTGTTGAGGCTTGATTTGTGATGGATCATATTATCAGTTTTGGAGAAGGTACCATGTGGGACTGAGAAGAAAGTGTCAGGAGCCATAACAGGACATGCTAATAACTAGCAGGTGATCATCCTGAGATGGACAGCCTCAGATTATTTTATAATCCACAACTGATTTGCCCTTATTAAGAAAGGCTGTAAGGGATTCATTTTGGGAATTTTTCCTGCTATTAAAATGCTATTCCTGTTGTTATTATTAGACATACCTAACAATCATTGAGTAATAGCACACCCTTTTGGAGCAGATCTCTGCAGGACTACGAAGTTGTACTGTCCCGCAGTGATGATATACAGACAAATAGATGAATTCTTAGGTCTTAATAATGATTCTACAATAAGTCCTAAAATTATATCAATGGTTATTAAGCTCTTTTATAGTGGACTGCTATAAGTCTCTTTCTAATAGTCAGAATTGCAGTGACAACCATGCCAGTCTCCCAGGTGTCACCAGTTAATTGTTCTGAGATAGTAAACAGACTTTCTCCTACTCAGAACACATTCCAAGAGGTTGCAAAACAGTTATCAAGGGTAATAAAAGGAGAACAAATGATTTGTTACAGGTGCAAGGACAGAGGAAAATATATTGACTGGGTTTATCTATATATAACTTTTCTAAGAACTATGGTTTTGGATCTTCAGTGAGCCTGTGGAACTGACACTGGTGATGAATTTTTAGCCAGATAATTACTCCTGATGGATATTCATGTAAACATTCTCTGTTGTAAATTATATTTCAATTCATGCTTTGATCTTTCATATGAACTTGTGATGAACATTGTAAGATGTGATCATGTATTCTGAAATATGTTTAATGCTGAGGAGAAAGAGAAGACACACAGAAGGACTGAGGGAGAAGGACTGAACTGGACGGACAGAGACAGACAGACTGAGCTGGAGAGGGGCTGAGCTGAAAAGTGCGGATTGAGCTAAGGAGAAATGAGCTTAGTAGAACTGAGCCAAAAAGATCTGGGCTGAGAAGAAATGTATACAGGAATAACTTAGAGACTATAGGTAACATAAGAAAGCAATCTGCAGAGGAGAAGAGGAAAAAAGAAGAAGCTGGAAAGAACAGAAAGTGCAGGCAGGTTTCTCCTTACCATGGGACAGAACAGGTCATTTTTTATTTTCTTTTTTTATTACCTTGAGTATTTCTTATTACGTTACTACATTTCGAGTGTTATTCCCTTTTCCGGATTATGGGCCAACATCTCCCTAAACACCTCCCAATTCTTTATGGGTGTTCCCCTCCCCATCCTCCCCCCATTGCTGCCCTCCCCCCAAAAATCATGTTCACTGTAGGTTCAGTCTTAGCAGGACCCAGGGCATTTGATTACATAATGCAATATTCTCTCATTTGTTTTTCATTTAACAATGTATCTTGAAACATGTGCATGGGGAATATCTTCATGGAATAACATGCGTTTAATAAATGGTAGTATACTCATTTGTTTAAATAATAACCTAATGTGCCTTTCACATTATTTTCATTTTCATTAACTAAAGTTCGCTACAGAAAATCAGCATGGACCCTGACTCAGGCACAGTACTCAATGGTGATTATTGTCCTTATATATTGTATAAGTTACAAAACACATTGTTCGAATGATGTCAAGACTGTTAAGTAATGTAATACTTGTATAAATACTGCCAAATTTCCATCTCAGAAGACTCTAATAAATATATATTGCCATCAATTTTACATGAGAACCCATAGTATACCATTCAAAATTATATGGTACACATATTTTAAAAAGGTATCAGTCTCTGACTTCTGTCAGTTGTTGAATTAGGGGAAGGATTGACGAAGTTGAAGGGGAGGAAAATCTCTACAGGAAGACCGGCAGTTGCAAATAATCCAGACCGCTGAGATCTCCCAGACACTGAGCCACCAACCAGGCAGGACACACAAGCTGGTGTGATGCCCTGACACATGTAAAGCAGAGGACGGCCTGTTCTGTCCTAATCCTTGAGAGACTTGAGGTCCCAGGGATTATGGTGCCTGGCAGGATCTGGGGAGCATCCTCGTGGAGTCAGGGAAGGAAGAGGTAGCATGGGATGAGGATTTGTGAGAGGGGACATGGCACAAGGCAGGAATGTAAATAAATAAAATAATTTTTAAATAGTTTCACTCATAAATTCAAATGCTAGATTCTTTTTAACATCTACATTGCAATTCAATCGTGAAGTTTAGCGTTTTTGCTTACTGAAGTGTGTAAGCATTAATCCTTAATTTACTCTTCACACTATTTGCGAATTGTCTGCTTTCTTATTAATTTGCATCAATTGTGTTTGCATATGTAGAATGGTTACTATTCATTATTTGTGCAGAAAATACATTCATGAATCTTTTTATTTTAATGATGTGTTATGTGTGAATATCTATGTATAGATTTGTGCACATGACCACAAGCACCTGGGGAGACCAGGAGATGTCAGATCCCCTGGAGATGCTTTTACAGCTGGTTGCAAGTTGCTTCATGGATGTTGGAAACTGAACGTGTTTGCTCTTAAGAGTAGTAAGTGCTCTTAACTATTAAGATAATTCTACAATACTTATTCCATAATAAAAATCAACCTATTTAAAATTTTCTCATGTATGTCAGGGTATCTTTGAATTTGAGATATCTTGCCACATTCTAGGTTCTGAGACCACATTCACACATTATTTTTTTTCCAGTTTTCTTTTCTTTATCATAGTAAGATGTGTTGGATTAAATATGTTAATATTATGCACTAAATCCTTCAAATATTTACTTATAGAACTTTGGGTTAGTGTCTGTTTCTTTCCTCTGCAATGACTATATTAATTTTACAATTTGCAGGTCTCTCTTTCTTTACAAAATCCATCTCACGTGTTTTTGCTTTCATATAGAATGAAGTAAAAGCCTTTTAGTTTTTCTTTGAATAGTTAATGTACTAAAAAATGTGTTGAATTTCCTATTTTAAGGCCAATACAATACATTATTTCTTTAAAATGTTCCTAGAGTTTTGTTTTTACTTTTTCTTATTATTATTGTTCTCATTAGTAGCATTGTTAATATTCTGTGAAAGCTTTTATGTCTTCTGGTCGTGTAGTGAATATAGAAGTCTTCCAAACATATATGTGTAGGTATCAAATTTAGGTTCTTGGTTTTTCATGGCATGAAATTTTATCTGCTAAACCACCTCACTGGAACACACTATGACATTTTAAGGTGACATTTACCTCCAGGCTGCTTTTATATATAAAATGTTTTCATCATTTGGCTTTTAAAATATTTTTTTGATTATTTTAATATATTTTTTCCATGTCCACTTGGTAACTCTACTATGCTTATTTTAATATTTAATCAATAATTTAGTCATAATTATTATGCATTTGACACCTAGCTAATATGAAATTTTCCTAGATACAATTGAATACATGCAATTAGTTACCTAAAGCATGAAGTTTGGTACAAAATTTTGTTCATTATTACTATGCATTTGCATAAAACAGAATATTTCATTGTCAAAATCCTGATGCCTATTTTACACAGTATGACAGCTACCAACTATCTGTGATTTTAATTACTTAAAAGTAGTTAGTATTATATTGTTAAATGATATTTCCCTACCATCAAGTAATTAGATTTTATTTTGCTTCAATTAATTAAACATGCTATAGCAAGAAAATTTTAATTTCCTCCTTTTGGTTAAGACTAAATTTAACTTTTAAATCCCCCTGCCTATCACACAATGATCAACATGGCAGGATAACCATAAGGGCAGTGCAGTGGCATAAATAACTTGGTGATAGCCAACAGCTCTCAAAATTTGCTTAAGTCCTGTTCAATGAACATGGAGGGTCCTGGTAATTTAGCCACATATATAAAGCTATTGAAGCTGTGGTTATGGATGAGAATGTACAGCCCCTTACTTACTTAAGCCAGTATCATTCCTAACAACAATCAAAGCCATGTGTCCTTATATACAGAATTAATTACAGTCTCTGTAACAAAGATCACAGTAAAAATCCCAGCCTTAAAAAAAATGCAGGATAGAAATTTGAAGTCCAGTCTCAATGGCTCTATCTACAAAATGTCACTTGATTCAAGGCTGAGGAACATTACAGAAGAGGGGCATGAAGATTGTAAGAGACTAAAGTTTACTATGAGATGGTGTCTCAAAGTTGCACCAGAAATTACACTCATAATGTCTCACTAACATGACTGCCTAAACAACAGCTGAGGAAGAGAGGGAATGGGGAAGAATGGAAGTTTAGTTTTCTTTCTGTTTCAGTTCCCTCCTCCTCGTCCTCCTCCTCCTCCTCCCCTTCTCCTCCTCCTCCTCCTCCTCCTTTTTTTCTTCTTTACTTCCTCTTTTTTTCTTCTTCTTCTTCCTCCTCTTCTTCCTCTTTGTCTTCCTCCTCCTACTCCTCTTGCTCATTCTCCACCTCCTCCTCCTCCTTTTCTCTCTCTCTCTCTCTCTCTCTCTCTCTCTCTCTCTCTCTTTCTCTATCTCTCTCTCTCTTTGTTGGAAAGTCCCTTGGTGTTAAGAGAGAAAGTATTAGATATGAAAATCTGTGAAAATAAATCTTTTCTAAGCTTTGATTTTTGTGACTGCAGACAAAGACTTTGACTCTGATGTAAATGAGGCTCTAAATGTATTAAAAAATTAACATCTCTCATCTGCAAGAAACCTTCTAATGGCTGATTGCTCGGTTTCCAAGAGATGAGTGTCAATTGTGTCAATTGCTCTTTGTGGCAGGAAAAGGGCTTGTCTGTCAAATGCTTTGCAATTGCCAAGAACTGTGAGGTCCCTGGAGAATGCTTCCTCTGTTCACCCTCATTCTGCTCTCATAGCCTTTGCTATCTGCACCTGTCCATCTCTGCACACCCCCATGTACTTCTTTCTGGTGAACTTATGTATCCTGGAAATTGGTCACACTGGCTCTCTCATACCCAAGATATGGAGAGCCTTGTAAGTGAGATCTGAGGAATCTCTCAGGACAGATGTGCCCCACAGATTTTGTTCTTCACACGTTTTGGTATAACTGAGTGTTTCTTATTGGCAGTCATGGCCTTTGGCCACCGTATGTCCCAGCTTCATTTTGCAACCCAAATGAGTCGTGAGGTTTGTGCCCATTTGGCAATTTTTTCATGGGGAATAGGTTGCCTTGTAGGGTTGGGACAAAACTACTTGAGACCCACATCTAACCACCCACAAGGAGTTGATAAATTCTTGGTCATCTTCCATATCTAATTGACATCCATGCTGAACCCCATCATCTATAGCTTAAGGAACCAAGAAGTCAAGGCAGCACTGAGAAGAACTCTCGGTCAAAAGAAAGTTCTGATAATAAATAGGTAATTAAGGATCCCAAAGTGCTCTTTCAAAAAGGTGCAAAGTCTGTGAAAGAAAGAAAACAAAACCATTGTGCTCTTTCTTGGTGTCTTGAAACAAACTTTAAGAAACATAAGTCGTTTTAGAGTGTTCTCTTTATTCACCACCATGCTTAATTTCAAACAATTGTAAAGTTTGCTTACTACTAAATTACTTTACTAGATCAGTCCAGTACTTAAACGTTTTCATCTGGGCAGAGTTTAAACCACATGCTAATGTCTCAGGGCCTTGAAGAATCTCTATATTTATTCTTAGATATTTGGCAATCTTCCAGAAATTGTTTGTAAATGATCTCAGCTCATTATGGTACAATTCATTTTTCCTCAGTATATACAAATTTATTGCATTGGACTGGAACTGCTAAGTAGTTCTCAGGACAGTGAATTGTTAACCTCTGCTTTGGGTACCATTTGGTCAGTCCGTACACTAGTTCTGGGCACCCAGGGCCTATGATTTTGAAACAGGAGTAGTCTTTCCTCCACTGTTTGATTTCTATAGGGTGGTGGAAAAGAATTTCAGCCAGGTGATTCTCAACATCAATATCATAGTTTCAGTTAAACACACATATGCACGCACACACACACACACACAAATACACACATGCACGCACACATGCACACACACACACATACACACATGCACGCACACATGCACACACACACACACAAGCATGCATGCACACATTATACAGGAAATGAAGTGGGTTTACACGTGACAGAATAAAAATATAAAAGTCAGCTAGTGTCAGATAATTAGATTCAGGTTGCTATTCAACAAGAAAAGAACATAATATAAAATTATATTTAGTCTTTATAATTAAACAAAGATAAAATTCCATTTAAGTGTGCTGAAAATATGGAAGACATTAAAAAAAATACCATGACACTAAAACTACAGTAATGTTTTAGGCATGAGTCACAGAAACAGAAAGACAATAATTATATTCTCCTCAGACTCATCGTTCTGAGTCTACTTACATGCAGTAAGGACCATTCAGGTCAAAATGTTGGTAAAAAAATGACCGAGATGCTGAAAACAAATACTAAAGTATTGTAGAGACACAAAGTCTTTCCACAGGCTTTAACTAATTTTCCTATAGTTTCTATTACTTTATAAGGAAATAGAAAAGAAAATACATTAAAATATTTTAACTACAATAGGAAAATAGTTTAAAATAATTTCATTGCTCTGTAATTGGGTGTTGTTAAGATGACAGGCATCCTTGTAATGCTTAACTGCGATAAGCAAAGCAAGAAACACTTTTAGGTATCTGTGTCAAGTACATATAATCTCAACCTAAAAGAGAAAAACAACTGGGCAAATCCAAATTCAGACACATTCCAGCAAAGTAATTATTTCACTTCAAAGGTGTGATCACAGAAGATAAAAATAGTAATGAATTATCACAGAATAGAATGTCGTAAGACATGTAATAACTAAATGTCAAGTGGATTTCTGGATTGGATAAGGGAATACAAAGTGTACAGTTGTAGAAACATTGTTGTTATGATTCGGTCAACCTACTGTATTACTTGTAACATTTTTTTTTAATTTTCTGATTTTTGAGAATTAGTCATTAGATTGATTAATGTACATAAAATTCAGGAATTAGGTTACGATATAAAATGGTACTGGTTCTTATCAAATAAATCTGATTTTCGTGTATAGTTTGACTTCTGCTTTATTTTTTTATTTATTTATTTTACTAATTTATTTATGTCTCAAATGCTGTCCTCCTTGTTTTTCCCCCCACAGAGTCCCTTACCCCAAACACCATCCCTTTCTGACTTCTTCTTTCAAAAAGACAAAACAACAGTATTTATAAGGCATAATAGTAGCTATAATTGACAATAGCTGTTCATTTGGTCACTCATTTGAAAGTCTACAACATTGATAATGCAGACATCAGGAAATAGCTTCAAAAATGACATTCAAAAATTAAATATTCTCCCCTTATCAGCTATCAGCTATCAGCCTGACAAAACTGCAAGAATCCAAGAACAAAAATATCCTTGAAATGTACATAGAGAAAATTGATCAGACAAGAAGGAAAACAGATGGCAACCTTCCTGGATTCAACACAGGAGGGCCTAAGTTCCTGTAGTGTATTCTGCATGAGTTTATAGCGTTTATGGGCTAATACCTGGAAATGAACTCCTACAAAAACCAACAAGAAACTAACCACAATTGCAATATTTATAAAAGCCAAACAAATATGTGGAAAGTATTATTTTAAACTCTATGTGAGAATAATAATATTTATTAATTTGTATATTAATAAAATTTTAATATCATGACAGCAAATTTTTATTGCAAATTTTTAAATAAATAGATTTTAGGTGACTCATGTGATCATTAAGGTTTAGTGGCTTTGATTGCATTATAGATCAATAAACTCTTTATTTGACTGTGATCTTCACTATAAATATTCACGAAAAAAAATTATGTCAACCAGGAACTGCTCTTCTGTTTTCATACTTTTTGTTGTACATATGTAAGAGTTTTACCTCCTTGTTCACGTGTGTAACACATCTATGCCTAGTGTCCAGGAGGTTGAAGAGGGTGTGAGATTCCTTGATGCTGAAATTACAGCCACTTGTGAGCTGTCACTCGGGAGCTGGGGATCGGTCTC
The DNA here is from genome assembly GCF_021556685.1 of Rattus norvegicus. NCBI lineage: Eukaryota > Metazoa > Chordata > Mammalia > Rodentia > Muridae > Rattus > Rattus norvegicus. The sequence continues at coordinate 72,269,653 of NC_141555.1, forward strand.
AGGTACTCTGGAAGAAGAGATAATGCTATTAAATACCGAATCATTTCTTCATCTTCAGCAAATGCCATTTTTTTTTGTAAATGTAGTGCCTAAGCTGTCCTGTCTTCTGGATAGACCACTGTTTTCTCAAATGTGATACTTTAATATTTAACACACACCCACCTGCTTCTTACCTTAATATATATATATATATATATATATACATATATATATATATATATATATATATATACACACACACAAACACACATACACCAGAAACACACAAACTCACACACAGAGACACACGCACAACTGCTCTTTCCTTCAAGTTTACTTACATATTTACTTACACACACACACCCCCACACACACACCTGCTTCTTACCTTCAAGTAGACTTAGTTATTTTCATAGTTATTTATTTATGCACTTTACGTGCTGCACACTGCCTCCCTCCAGTTCACACCCTCACAATCCTTCCCCCAGTCCTTTCACCTCTGAGCAGGAGGGAACCCCACGGGTATCTCCTCACCTTCATATCCAGTCTCTGTGATCACATCCCCTGCTACTGAGGCCAGACACAGCAGCCTAGATGGATGGGGTGGGGAGGTAGAGGTCATATCCAGAAAGAGGCAGAGAGCTGGGATAAGAGATGCCCATGAATCAATGGGTGTTTAATTAGCTGAGACTCACAGCCTCAGTGATATGGACCTGAAGAAGTCATCTCCTGTAGCCAGAGAGCAACCAAAATGGTATGATAGAGACACCATCTTAGACCCAAAATTTATTCTGACCACAGGACATGCAGGGGCCGTGCATAGAGCAGAGAGAGAGGAATGATTAACCAATGGTTAGTGCAGATTGAGACCCACCCCATGGGTGAGCACCGATCCCTGACAGTATTAATGATGCTCTGTTAGGCTGGCAGACAGAAGTCTATCATGGCTTCCCTCTAAGAGACTCCACTAAGCCGCTCACTCCGACAGAAGCAGAAACCCACTATCCAAACCACGGGTGGAGCTTGGGGACTCTGATTGAAGAACAGAATGAAAAGGATTATGGCCAGGGTTGGGGATTTAGCTCAGAGGTAGAGCGTTTGCCTAGCAAGTGCAAGGCCCTGGGTTCGGTCCCCAGCTCAGAAAAAAAAAAAAAAAGAAAAGAAAAAGAAAAAAAGAAAGAAAGAAAAGGATTATGGCCTCTAAGGGCATAGGCACTCCACGCGCTTTGTCTTCATGTGGGTACATAACAACTAGAATTGGGATTTCCCAAAACATGTTGTCTGTAGATGGGACATCTGTGTCTTTAAAATTCATTTGTTTATTGACTCATTTTATATCCCAATATCGGTCTCCATCTTCAGGGTACGCCAACACCCATTATCGGGGGAACCCGTAAAAAGACAAAGCTACACATTTCCTACCTATGTCATGGGGCTCAGGTTCAGTCCAAGTTCACTCTCTGGTTGGTGGTTCAGTCTTTGGGAGACCCCAAGAGTCCCTGTGAGTTGACTCTATTTGTCTTTCTGTGGATTCCCTCATACCATCTGGGCCTCGATTCTTCACCTGTTTTTGTGTTTGTTTTTTTTTTTTTTAAGACTCTCCAAGCTCCAATTAATGTTTGGTGGTGAATCTTTTCACTTGTTTCTGTCAGCTGTTGGGTGGAGGCACTCAGAGGAGAGTTATGCTAGGATTCTGTCTGCAAGCACGATAGAGTATCTTTAATGTGTCAGGGATCAATAATTGCCCTCGGGGTAGATCTCAATCTGTGCTAACCATTGGCTGGACGTTCCTTCCATGTCTGCTCTCTCTATCTTTGTCTCTGAAGGTCTTGTAGGCTGTGTTCATTTTGGATTGAAGGTTTTTTGGGTGGATTTTTTTCCTTCTCACATCCTGGGAGCAATCCCTGGCTACAGAAGTGGCCAATTAAGGATCTGTATCCCGACTGTTAGAGTCACCCCAATAGACACCCTGGGGATTCACCTTTCCCAAGTCTCTGGCACTTTCTAGAAATGTGCACCCCACACTTGTGATTTCCATTCCCCTTTCCCTTTTTCTCCTACACCTGATTCCTTCAAAGCCCACTCCCTTCCCTACCTCCCCTCCCATTCCGTTTCCACCCTCCCTCCATCCTCCTCAATATCTATTCTGCTAAATGCATTTTAACGTCAATATTTAGGGAAAAACACTGAGTAAGTATAGGAAGTATCCCATAAGTAATTGTAGTGGATGTTTAGGCAAGATATGAACATATGAAATTTTATAGAGGCATAAATTACTATATATATTGTTAGAATAGTCACTGTCTTCATTACATTCAACATGAAGTAAAATCATTTATATATTCTATTAAGTTATACAAGGGAATCTATTAAATGAGTTACACATATCACACAACTTTATTACCTTTAAAGCTCTCTTTATTGCAAATATTTACACAATGAAAAGTACAAAGGTTTAAACTCATGTAAGTGTACTTTGTTTTAAAGTTAAAGTTTATATACAGGATGATGACAACAGTCATCTCAGATTCACAGGGATAAATACATCAAGGAATCATCTATTACCTTACCTGTCTTCTTTCCTTTATTCCTGATGAAGACTTATCTCATTTGCAGCCCCTGCGTTGACAGATGGATCAGAAAATGCCTCAGTGTCTACAAACCAGAATCCTTCGATAGAAAAGATAAAAGACAACATCTCCAAATGGTATATGCAATCGAAACTTCTTTGTAGATCTTGAAACAAAATGCAAAGAACAAACCCACATCCTAGGATATTACTTCATATAGGAACTGGTAGCTGTAAGAAGCATTCTCAGGGGATTTTAAACTTCTGCACCTAAGAACGAAACTGCCTCCGGGAACATGATGATTTATTCCTTTGATAAGAAAGTCAGTCTGTCTCTTGACAGTCGTGTTGTCTGTCCACCACTAGAGCGACGGCCATGCTTTATGAGTGTGTACAGATAAACACATACCGTTTTTCACGCCTTCAAAGAATTTCAAGAAGAACCTGAAAGAGAATATATAATGTTTTAGAGATGAAATATGGGTATTTAAAATAGCCAGCATAAATATGTTGTTAAAATTAATAATTTTGACTATTCCTGCTATGAATAAAAAGACGGTTATGTAATGTCTATCAATTCCCAAAGCCTGAAACATTGTGGAAAACTGTCTTATTTCTCCCTAACTTGGTCTTTGGTCACCAACCTTTTCATTGCCCATCTAAATTCTCTGTTTCTCAAGTAGATTAGAGGACTACGTGAGGGTGTCACTCTCATGTAGAAGAACAAGGAACTTTCCGTACTTGCATGTATTTGCTCTTGGGAGCATGTAAATAAAACTTTCAGTTCCAAGACAAAGACATGGCCGTCCAATGGGACCCACATGAAACAAAATCTTTCTTCCTGCCTTCATTGAACATTAGCACACTGGTAACAATGCAGATAACAATATAATGGAATAATCCTGTAATAATAATAATAATAATAATAATAATGATGATGATGATGATGATGATGATGATGATGATGATGATGATGGAGTAATCCCCTCAAGGGATCATAGAATAAGGAAAGTAAATGTTGAGATGAGTTTTTCAAGGTTTATTATATCAATGAAAGCAATTTTCAATAGGACAGACTCCTCACACATGAAAATCACTCAACCTGTCATGGCTTCACAGAGAGAGTTGAGAACAAGAGTGGTTTTTTATGAGAAGAGAAAGATTCGCCAACCTTCTAAAAAGAAAAACAATCTAGACAGTCTCTGTGAGGATGGTTAGCTTATGCATGACTAACACAAACAAACACACACACACACACATATGCACACACACAAACACACACAGATACACAGCGACACACAAAAAGAGACATAGACGGTTGGAAAAACAGACATACACACAGAGAGACACAGACAGACAGACACATTAAACTCGCAGACGCTGACACACATACACAAACACACAGACACACACACGTATACACAGACAGACAGACACATAAACACATACAGACTCACACACAGACACAGTCACACACACATACACACACACATATACACAAACACAGACACACAGACGATAACCAATATACAGATATACACAGACACAGACAGAGACACACACACACAAACACACATATGCACACACACACACACACGCACACACACACACATACACTCATCTCTTGTCTCCTTCCTAGAATGTCCAGGTGCACAACAGGTGTGAAAGGATTAAGTGGACCAGGAAACAGTCAGTCAGAAGAAGATTATTCTGCCTGCAAGAGAATTTTGGTGTCTTCCAAGGATTTCCATGTCACAGCTCTGTTAGAAGGTGTTCAGGGACGCGCTGTGTGCATATATTTTACTCAGGGTGAACAAGGGCTAAACAAACCTTGGAGAGCAGGAAGGGGTTTTCGTGGGCATTTACATCAGTTGCAGGCTTAAGGTACCAGGAAGGTCTCATTTGCTATATCTTTAAAATCTCTGTCCCAGCCTTGGTCTGTTGTTCAGGGATCTCCATTTGACCTCCTCAGAAACCGACTCCACTGAATGTGCCACATCCCCACCCCTGAGGTCCCACTTGATCGATTTCAAAGGATTGAAGGTTCGGACTCTGTGTTCTCTATCAGATTAAATCCTCCGGAGTTTGCCCTCTACATGCCATGAGTTAACCAGCGCATCCATCGAGTTTCTGCATTAACCCGTATGTCCCCTAATTCGGGCCGGTTCTCTCTGCACCGTGCTGTCCCTCCATCATCCCCACCAACCTTCTGCTCCTGTCATCAGTCGTCCTCACTCACCCTCAGAATCTGTTCCAGTTTTCCTTTCAGAGAGGTCGATGCTTTCCCCCTCACGGGCCTTCTCCTTTCATATGTCCTCTCTGCATTTGCGGATTGTAGATAGAATAAGATTTATCTCACAGCCGATACCATGCATAGGTAAAACGCCCACCATGTTTGTGTCTCTAGGTCTCAGCTCCCTCTCGGGCTGATTTTTTTTTCTAGTTTCAAATATTTTCCCTGAAGCTTCATGAAGTTACCGTGCCCCCATCCCTATGATATCATTCCCCCACCCCCATGATATCATGCCCCACCTCCATGATGTCATGACCCAACCGTACGATGTCATGCCCCACAACCATGATGTCATTCCCCACCCCCATGATGTCATGCCCCACCCCAATGATGTCACACCCCCGTCCTTGTGATGTCATGTCCCCGGTCCCCTCCTTGCCAGAATGGTTGTATCTACTCACCAGGTAACATTCTGAATGCTGCCCTGTCACCACAACCCTCCAGGCTCCCACCATTTACAGTCCCTCCTCCTATCCTCTCCCCTTCTTCTCTGAGAGAGTGGAGGACCCCTCTGGGTGCACCCTCTCCCCTGGCACATCAAGTCTCTGCAGGACGAGATTCATCGTCTCCCACCAGGTCCTGAAAACGCAGCCCGGGTAGGAGAACAGGATCCACAGACAGGTGACCGGTTAGTGACCCCACGTGAAGACTATTGTGCTCCTCTGCCTCTCTCAGACCTTCCCTCAGCTCCTCAGTGAGACTCACTGAGCTCCATCTGATATTTGTCCATGTGTCTGTGCTTCTGTGTCAGTCGGCTGCTCGGTGAAGCCTGCAGAGGACAATAACGCTACCTTCCCGTCTGCAAACACAAGAAAGGACCAGTAATAATGTCAGGGTTTGCCGTCTGCCGATAGGATAAGTCTCACATCCGGTCACGTATCCTGTCAACATTCCCTCATTTCCTCTTCCATCTCTGTCCCTGTGTCTCTTATAGAGAGGGCAATCTCTGGGTCAAAATTTTGGGGGTGGGTTTGTTTCCTTATCCTTCCACCTTGGGTCCTCCGTGGCTACGGAAAGTGATCATTTAAGTCTCCGTATCCCCACTGCACCGAGTCTCAGCTAAAGTCACCCTCATGGACGCCAGGGCAGCCTCTCCCATCCCAGATTGCAGGATAATCATAGAGATAGCGCCCACCCTGGACAGTCACTGATTCAGTTTATTCTCTTGGCCCTCTGTCTCTCTTGCTCGTCTCTCCCAAGAAATGATTCTCAAACCCCATTTCCCTTCCCATCCCCTCAGCCACACAATCCTTTCCTTCCATCTGCCTCCCCTCATTAGTTTATTCCTCGTTCTGAGTGAAATTCAATCATTTTTCTTGGGTCTTTCTTCATGTTTAGCCTCTTTGGTTCTGTAGATCATAGTGTGTGAATTCTGTACTTTATGGCTAATACCCTCTTTTAAGTGAGTATGTACATGTTATTTTCGGTCTCAGTTACCTCATTCAGAACAATACTTTCTCATCCCATATACTTGACCGCATCTTCTCAATGTCCTTATTTTTCATACCTGCGTAGTATTCCATAGTGTAAATGAACCATATTTTCTGTAGCCATTCTTTGGTTGAAGGGCATCTGGGTTATTTCTATGTTTGGTTCATTATTAAGAAAGCGGTTAGGAACCTTATGGAGTACATGTCCTTGCGGTATGGCAGGGTTTTTTCAAATATAAGGCCAGAAGGAGTATAGCTTGGTCTTTAGGAAGAATATTCCCCATTTTCTCATAATCCATTGGAGTGATATGCAAAGTCATTATTCGGATTTGATCTTCCCCCAGCAAATGTTATTTGTATCCTGATATTTATCTGCTTCCTCAAAGGAGGTTGCCCCTGGCTAGACCTTTATCATGGATTAAGGAAATCGCATATGAAACTTCTGTCCATTTTGACTGTTCAGTAAATGCTAGAGCCTATGGCAGGGAGCCAGAGGGGAAAGTTGATACTGGAGGGTTGAGGATAGGGTTAGGTAGAGAGGCAGAAGAGGGTAAGAGAGGTATAGTATTATTACTATATTATAATTTAATATACTAACATAATATATTAATATCAATTTTATTTTATCATGATATTAATATATAAAAATTTAATATATTAATACAATATATTTATTAATTATTATAATAATATATAATTTTATATATTAATATATTATATTAATATTTATTATATATTATCATAATGTTGATATATAACAATTTAGTATGTTAATATAGTATATCAATATTGATTATATTATTATAATGTTAATATATACTAATTTAATATATTAATTTATTATAATAGTATTTTATATATAAATATATATACACACACACACACACACACACACACACACATACACATATAAATATATATTGCATGGTATGAAATATCCACAAAGTTAATTCCAAGTGGAGCTCGCACGTTGATGGGAAATGCTGAGGGCAGAATATTTTTTTCAGTACAGTTTGCTTATATGGTGGATCACTTTGATGGGTTTTCATAGATTGATCCACTCCTGCATCCTCAGGAGGAAGCCAACATGATGGCACTGAATGGCGGATTGAAATGCCCTTGGATTTTGTTTTCAAGCATTTAACTGAGTATTTTTTCCACCAATGTTTGTAAGGGAAATTCGTCTGAAATTCTTTCTTTGTAGAGTCTTTTGTGATTTAGGTGTCAGGGTGACAGTGCTCTCCTGGAATCAGTTTGGCATTTTCCTTCTGTTTCTGTGTTTTGGAGTAGGTTGAGAATTCTTTGAAAATCTGGTAGGAGTCTCCACTCAATCAATCTGGCCCTGAGGATTGTTCAGTGGGGAAACTTTTAATTACTGTTTGTGTCTCTTTAGGGGTTGTAGAGCTATTTACATAGTTTATCTTACCTCAATTTACCTGTGGTCAGGGTTATCCATCTACACAATCATCCATTTAATTCAGAGATTCTAATTTTGGAGACAGCAGGTTTTTGAAGTGAGACCTAATGATTCTGTGACTTTAATCAGTTTCCTTCGATGCGGCTCCCTGTTCATTTCTGATTTTGTTATTTGGATGCTGTCTCTCCTCCTATTACATATCTGTCTGAAGGTTTGTCTGTCGGGTTGATGTTCCCAAGGAACCATCTCTTGTTTTTGTTGATCTTTTTATTCTCTTTGTTTCTGATGGATCACTTTCACCCAGAGTCTGATCATTTCTTGCTGTCTCCTCCTTTAATATGTATTTGCTTCTTTTCATTTTAGAAATTTAGGGAGTGCTGGGAAGTTGCTAGTGTGGGGTCTCTCCGGTTTCTTTATGAAAGTGCCCTGTGCAGCATATGCACGTTCCTCTTAGCACTGCTTTCCTTAAGTCCCTTAAGTTTGGAGAAGCTGTGCCTTCATTTTCATTAAATTCTAGGAACCCTTTTTGTTTTTCATGTCTTCTGTGAACTGGTGGTTCTTCATTTGCGAACTATTGAACTTCAATGAGTTTATACACTTTTTCTCACTGTTGAAGTCCAGTTTTAATCCATGTTGATCTGAGAAGATCCAATGGTTAGCGCAGTCTTTCTGAATCTGCTGTGTCTTGTTTCGAAAGGGAGAACATGGTCAGTTTAGGATAAGATTCCATGAGGTATTGAAAAGAAAGTGTGTACTTTTGTATTCATGTGAAATATTCTGTAGATATAAGTGAGGTCAGGTTAATTGAAACCCATTCCAGTTACATCTTCTATTTTTATTGTTTTCATTTTTAGTTTCTGTCTCAATAACCTGCCCTTGGTGAGATGCCACATTGATGTCCCCCACTATGAATGTGTGAGGTTCGATGTCATAGTTAAGCTTCAGCATATTTCTCTCACCAATGTGGCTACTTTTGTATTTGGGATATAGACATCCAGAATTGAGATGCCATTTGGTGTATTTTTCCTCTGATGAACATGAAGTGTTGTTCCCCTTCTTTTTGATTACTTTTGGTTGAAAGTCTGATTTGCTGTATGTTAGAATGGCTACACCATCTTGTTTCCTGTTTCAACTTCTTGGAAAACATTTTCCAAACCCTTAGTCTGTGGTTGTGTCTATCTCAATAGCTTGAGTGTGTTTCTTGAATGCAACAAAATGAGGGATCCTGTTTTTAAGTCCATTGTGTTACCTTCTCTCCTTTTATTGTTGAGTAGAGGCCATTAATGCTTAACAGTATTAATGACCAGTGATATTTACTTCATGCTATTTTGATGTTGGGGGTGCAGGATTTTCTTGCTTGCATTTATTTATTTATTTATTTTTTTGGTGGGATGTTTGAGTGTGTATGTTAGTATAATATCTGTTCTGTCGGGTGCATGGTTTTTTTGTTTCCATGTTGTTTTTTTTTGTTTTTGTTTTTGTTTTTGTTTTTTTGGAGGGGGCTGTTAGAGTATGTAGGCGAGTATGTTATCCCTTCTGTAGGTTATGCTGTGTAATTTTGAATTTCTAGTGGGAGGTTGGGATGGTTCAATTTCTGAAAATCCATCAGTATAATCCACTATATAATGAATCAGAAAAAAAATCACATGATAATCTCATTAGATGCTGATAAAGCAATTCCGAACCCGCTTCATGCTAAAAGCATGAGAGTGGTATGGGAGACCAGTCCTATTGAGAAACATAGTAGAAGCAATGAACAGCAATCCGGTAATGAACATCAAGCTAAATATAAAAAAAAAATTAAAGCAATTCCATTAAAGTGAAGGACAAGGTAAGGCTGCCCACTCTCCCTATTCAGTATAATATTTGAAATTCTATCCAGGGTAAAAACATGGTTTAAATTTGGTTCTGACATGGAGTGTGGCCAAGTGCTGTGAAGGAGGAATGCACAGCGTTTTAGAAATCCTGGGGTATGGCCCACTCTTTAGCACCGCCTCATTGCACCTTGGTGAGTCATAGCCCCAAGGACCAAGTGTACTGAGTACTTCATGCAGTGTTTCGCTCAGTTGTTCCCCTCATATCTTTCTAATTCTAAGAAGTACATAAAAATCCTCATAGAGCTTCCCACCACTCAGACAGCAACATCATTGGCATTTGCAATAATAGTGGTCGAGGTCTTTTAGGAGTTTCCTCTGTGGCAGACCAATGCTTCCACCATCACCCAAGGAAATGTAGAATAATGAGCGATGGCCACCACCCATAAAAAGCATTTGTAAAAATTAAGTGGTTCATTAACCTGGCTAACATGATTTAACTACTGGCTCTGATGTTAAAAAAAAAAACAAATTAGGGAACAATTTGAAGTTTGGAAATGCTGGGGCTTTTTAAGGTCATGGATCAAGAACATGGCCGCACTGGCTAATGGTGTGACTGTCACAGAGGCTGGACTCTTGAGGACTGGTTTCTGTCCTAGTTGTACCCTCAGCTTCCTGCTAGGATCTAATAAGGATTGACAATCACAGGTGTGCATTCTGATAATTTAAAATAGATATGACATTTTTTACACAGATGTTTAGATTTGTGCTTTTTAAAAGATTCTTATTAGAGCACTTTTAGAGATAAATAATATGATATTTAACCATTTCTCTGTATATTCAAATTGCTGCCTATAGAGAAGGGGAACCGACTGAGAAAACTACTTTGCTTATTCTTTGTTACTCTGTAACATATTGCTTACTTATGAAGTTATGTTGTCCTTCGGAGTAATTTGTTTTCTTTACGTTTACTGTTTAATATTGGTTCTCATACAGTATTAGGTATCACTTTTCTCAGTATCAAGAACGAGAAGAAACTAGATCATGGTCACATTTGCAGCTTTACAGGGCTTGAAAGATTTCACTAGGATTTAAGAGCTACTTGTTGTGGTTTGCCCTGAAGTTGTCTGTATTTTGATGCTAATTCCACTGCCCCAAGGACAGCTGCCTAGTCATGTATTCAGAACTCAGGTGACTGCACCAGAACCACATCCCATTGAATTTGTAAAGTACAGGTGAGGGGCAGGTACAGGATAGAAGGAGGCGTGTCATTGGAGGAGAAGGAAGGAAGGGCGGAGAGATGTTTGAAGGAAAAGGAGGAGACTAGAGGAAAGAGGAGAGTCAGAAAGAGAAGAGGGTGAGAAGCCAGGGCCGGTGAGGTTAAGATTCGGTTCTGTGTATTTACTGGTTGTTATTAATGTTCCTAAGGGATGGATGGTACCAGGCTTTGTATATTTAAGTGGGCAATTATATATTATCCATTGGGTCAAAATTATTGTGTTGTGCGTTCTTCTATGTGAGTGTTTGAGTATAGGAAAGTGTGTGTCTCCAAGGGACACTGGGCCGACAGGGAGTAGGGATGTGTTTTCACCAAGATATCTACCAGATATATTGGGACACTACGGTGCTCGTGATGGCAGGGTAAAAGACAAGTTTTCTTTTTTCTTTTTTCTTTTTACATCAACAGATGGCAAACCAAGGTGATGGGCAACAATCGACTACTAATCATAAAGGTTGAGAGGACCTTTTTATTTTCTAAGGAACAGGACACAGGTGCCATGTTAAGTCTTGAGAACTTAAAGGTGGGAAATCAAACAAAGAAATGGGGAAGCATCCTGGGCTGGCATGCTGTCCATCCCTGCTGTGTGATACATAATGGCAGCTCAGAGTGTTAAGAGATTAAAGCTGCTTTTTAAAGAAAGTTTTTTAGAAAGTCTTTCAGGATACTCATATGCTTTTTAACGTGGCCTCCACGAGAATTTTGGGTGGAAATCCTACTTACACAAGATACTTCTTTTTTTTTTTTTCAGGTATTTTTAACAAGTGATTAAGTGTGTTTTTAGAAAGAAGAGAGTAGAGAGTTTACCTGAATCAGGTGGGGATTTTCATCTACTGTTCAGAACTTAGGGAAAAATTATTCACTACCACGTAGAGAGTTGTGATGAAATGTCTATAACACCAGGGAAAGTGAACGCAGACATATATTTTAGAAGTAATTAAGGGTAAAGAAAAATCTGTGGCTTTGGGTAGAAAGCTTAACAGATTGAGATATTTTGGGCAAAAGTCCTGGTTTGATGTGTTGCTTATTGATATTAGAATTGATAGAAGGTATTTGTTTAATTTTATGAATTACCCCACTATATGGCTCGTTGATGATGGCTAGCAATGTTTTATGGTTACTTTTGATATTTACCACAATAGGAAGTTCAAATTTTCTTAATGTGATCTCCACGGGAACTTTGGGTTAATTTCCTGATGTCACTGAATACAGAGTGATATCAGGCTCATTGTGTACATAAATTCCTTTTTTAAAAATTGTTTAGTCTTCATGATGGGTGTGACTTTGAGTTTCATGCTTATATTATTACCCTGGGAGAGAGTGCAAGATACAAGCTTTTCTGGTTTCAGACTAGGGAACAGAGTATTTTGGGAGAAAGATTTTGTCCTTGTGTTTTTCAAAATTGTGATTAGGCTCTGGAAACCTCAGAGTCATACTGATCAGATTTGAGAGCGGTAGACCGCCTGAAAAAATATATTCAGGAAAATTAAACAAAAAGATATCTCAATTCTAAAACTTTGTCTTGAGAGTTGTATTTTGCAAAGTGTAACTCCTTGGAATCCTGGTCTCAGTGACTTTCAGCTGGGTCCAGTCAGGACATAGCGGCTATCAAATTTGCTTCATTCTTCATACCCTCTACCCCTAAGGATAACTCAACGCCCATGTACACCTTGCAGAAGTTATGGAGGAGTCCCCGTCTGAATTCCCTAGAATTTGTGGGGTTTGGCTGGAATTGGTTATTCTAAAGTTTTTTTATAAGGAATTTAAAATTGGCTGGAATTTAGCAGGGAGGAATAAGATAGATTGAGCTATTCAGTCCGAATCGTTTTTGGTAACTAAGCTTGATCTTATCTTTGTTTGGGTATAGAATTTATTTGACAAAAAAAATTTAAAAGTACAAGAAGAGACAGTCCTAATATTGTTGTCATTACAAACTTCTGAGTTGATTACACCTGTGAGTTAAGATTCACATAGCAAAGTCATGGCTCTGATTTGTAAGAGAACTTTCAAGACAATATTAAGATATAAAGACAATAGTCCAGATTATCTTAGATAGATAGATGGTTTTCAACAACGTCAGAAATCCACAAAATTTGAGATTTAAACTTATTATTTATCTTTAGTTGCTCCTAATTGTTCCCCTTTGGCAGATTTAATGAAGAATTTGAACATCTCTACCTCCAGGTGAGGCAATATTTGTGGCTAGGCAGTCACTGGAAAAAAATGCCTGTTTCATCTGCTGATTAATACTATCCAGAAAAGGACAAATTATGCAGAGGATTTGACTGATAAACCCTGCCATTACAGGGTAATCAGACCTTCCAAGTCTTTATTTCAAGAGGCGGTCAGTTGATCTTGGGACAGAAGGCTGAAGACTTGCGCTCACAAGTTGCTAACAGGGGACTGTGCTAGTGGAGATTTGTCTCTACAACCTCTCAGTTCTAGACGTCCTCTTAGGCTTCCTATGTACATAGATATTTGGTAATTCTCAGATTTCTGATGGGGTTGGATACTGATTATAGTCTCATTGGTTATCAGGCTGTATAACTGTGAATATACATATTTTATTGGATAGTTATCAGATAGTATACAATCTAGCCAAGACATAATATAGATTTTAAGCCTATTTGAAACTGGAATGAAGAACTAAATGTTCTTTCTAACTGGTATAGTGATGGACTGGGTCTTGAGTATATCATATGCTTTATAATTTTTATTATGGTAATAATATTACTCAATTGATATGTAAATGAAAAGACTGTTTAACTGGACAAAAAGGGAAAAATGTTGTTTACACAGAAGTTGTCTCTATTTTGATGCTAATCCACTGCTCCAAGGACAGCTGCCTTTTCGTGTATTCAGAACTCATGTGACATCCCCAGAACTACTTCCCCATTAAGTTTGTGAAGTACTGGTGAGGGGCAGGTACAGGATAGAAGGAGGCCTGTCATTGGAGGAAAAGGAAGGAAGGGCAGGAAAGAAGTTTGAAGGAAGTAGAAGAGAGTAGAGGAAAAGGAGAGACAGGAAGAGGAGAGGGTGAGAAGCCACGGCAGGTGAAAGTAAGATTCTGTTCCGTGTATTTACTGGCTGTTATTAATGTTCCTAAGGGATGGAAGGAACCAGGCTTTGTATGCTTAAGTGGGCTATTATATCTTATCAATTGGGTCAAAGATTATTGTGTTGTGTGTCCTTTTATGTGAGGTTTTGACTGTAAGAACGTGTGTGGCAGTAAGAGACACTGGGCAGCTGAGGAGTGTGGATGTATTCAACCAAGATATCTAGCAGAGACTTGGGAAACTACAGTGCCAGAGATAGCGGGTAAAAGACTACTTTTTTTTTTTTTTTTTTTTTTTATTAACTTGAGTATTTCTTATATACATTTCGAGTGTTATTCCCTTTCCCGGTTTCCGGGCAAACATCCCCCTCCCCCCTCCCCTTCCTTATGGGTGTTCCCCTCCCAACCCTCCCCCCATTGCCGCCCTCCCCCCATAGACTAGTTCACTGTGGGTTCAGTCTTAGCAGGACCCAGGGCTTCCCCTTCCACTGGTGCTCTTACTAGGATATTCATTGCTACCTATGGGGTCAGAGTCCAGGGTCAGTCCATGTATAGTCTTTAGGTAGTGGCTTAGTCCCTGGAAGCTCTGGTTGCTTGGCATTGTTGTACTTTTGGGGTCTCGAGCCCCTTCAAGCTCTTCCAGTTCTTTCTCTGATTCCTTCAATAGGGGACCTATTCTCAGTTCAGTGGTTTGCTGCTGGCATTCGCCTCTATATTTGCTGTATTCTGGCTGTGTCTCTCAGGAGCGATCTACATCCGGCTCCTGTCGGTCTGCACTTCTTTGCTTCATCCATCTTGTCTAATTGGGTGGCTGTATATGTATGGGCCACATGTGGGGCAGGCTCTGAATGGGTGTTCCTTCAGTCTCTGTTTTAATCTTTGCCTCTCCCTTCCCTGCCAAGGGTATTCTTTTTCCTCATTTAAAGAAGGAGTGAAGCATTCACATTTTGATCATCCGTCTTGAGTTTCGTTTGTTCTAGGGATCTAGGGTAATTCAAGCATTTGGGCTAATAGCCACTTATCAATGAGTGCATACCATGTATGTCTTTCTGTGATTGGGTTAGCTCACTCAGGATGATATTTTCCAGTTCCAACCATTTGCCTACGAATTTCAAAAACTCGTTGTTTTTGATAGCTGAGTAATATTCCATTGTGTAGATGTACCACATTTTCTGTATCCATTCCTCTGTTGAAGGGCATCTGGGTTCTTTCCAGCTTCTGGCTATTATAAATAAGGCTGCGATGAACATAGTGGAGCACGTGTCTCTTTTATATGTTGAGGCATCTTTTGGGTATATGCCCAAGAGAGGTATAGCTGGATCATCAGGCAGTTCAATGTCCAATTTTCTGAGGAACCTCCAGACTGATTTCCAGAATGGTTTTACCAGTCTGCAATCCCACCAACAATGGAGGAGTGTTCCTCTTTCTCCACATCCTCGCCAGCATCTGCTGTCACCTGAGTTTTTGATCTTAGCGAATCGCACTGGTGTGAGGTGAAATCTCAGGGTTGTTTTGATTTGCATTTCCCTTATGACTAAAGATGTTGAACATTTCTTTAGGTGTTTCTCAGCCATTCGGCATTCCTCAGCTGTGAATTCTTTGTTTAGCTCTGAACCCCATTTTTTAATAGGATTATTTGTTTCCCTGCGGTCTAACTTCTTGAGTTCTTTGTATATTTTGGAAATAAGGCCTCTATCTGTTGTAGGATTGGTAAAGATCTTTTCCCAATCTGTTGGTTGCCGTTTTGTCCTAACCACAGTGTCCTTTGCCTTACAGAAGCTTTGCAGTTTTATGAGATCCCATTTGTCGATTCTTGATCTTAGAGCATAAGCCATTGGTGTTTTGTTCAGGAAATTTTTTCCAGTGCCCATGTGTTCCAGATGCTTCCCTAGTTTTTCTTCTATTAGTTTGAGTGTGTCTGGTTTGATGTGGAGGTCCTTGATCCACTTGGACTTAAGCTTTGTACAGGGTGATAAGGATGGATCGATCTGCATTCTTCTACATGTTGCCCTCCAGTTGAACCAGCACCATTTGCTGAAAATACTATCTTTTTTCCATTGGATGGTTTTGGCTCCTTTGTCAAAAATCAAGTGACCATAGGTGTGTGGGTTCATTTCTGGGTCTTCAATTCTATTCCATTGGTCTATCTGTCTGTCTCTGTACCAATACCATGCAGTTTTTATCACTATTGCTCTGTAATACTGCTTGAGTTCAGGGATAGTGATTCCCCCTGAAGTCCTTTTATTGTTGAGGATAGCTTTAGCTATCCTGGGTTTTTTGTTATTCCAGATGAATTTGCAAATTGTTCTGTCTAACTCTTTGAAGAATTGGATTGGTATTTTGATGGGGATTGCATTGAATCTGTAGATTGCTTTTGGTAAAATGGCCATTTTTACCATATTAATCCTGCCAATCCATGAGCATGGGAGATCTTTCCATCTTCTGAGGTCTTCTTCAATTTCTTTCCTCAGTGTCTTGAAGTTCTTATTGTACAGATCTTTTACTTGCTTGGTTAAAGTCACACCGAGGTACTTTATATTATTTGGGTCTATTATGAAGGGTGTCGTTTCCCTAATTTCTTTCTCGGCTTTTTTCTCTTTTGTATAGAGGAAGGCAACTGATTTATTTGAGTTAATTTTATACCCAGCCACTTTGCTGAAGTTGTTTATCAGCTTTAGTAGTTCTCTGGTGGAACTTTTGGGATCACTTAAATATACTATCATGTCATCTGCAAATAGTGATATTTTGACCTCTTCTTTTCCGATCTGTATCCCTTTGATCTCCTTTTGTTGTCTGATTGCTCTGGCTAGAACTTCAAGAACTATATTGAATAAGTAGGGAGAGAGTGGGCAGCCTTGTCTAGTCCCTGATTTTAGTGGGATTGCTTCAAGTTTCTCTCCATTTAGTTTAATGTTAGCAACTGGTTTGCTGTATATGGCTTTTACTATGTTTAGGTATGGGCCTTGAATTCCTATTCTTTCCAGGACTTTTATCATGAAGGGGTGTTGAATTTTGTCAAATGCTTTCTCAGCATCTAATGAAACGATCATGTGGTTCTGTTCTTTCAGTTTGTTTATATAATGAATCACGTTGATGGTTTTCCGTATATTAAACCATCCCTGCATGCCTGGGATGAAGCCTACTTGATCATGGTGGATGATTGTTTTGATGTGCTCTTGAATTCGGTTTGCCAGAATTTTATTGAGTATTTTTGCGTCGATATTCATAAGGGAAATTGGTCTGAAGTTCTCTTTCTTTGTTGTGTCTTTGTGTGGTTTAGGTATAAGAGTAATTGTGGCTTCGTAGAAGGAATTCGGTAGGGCTCCATCTGTTTCAATTTTGTGGAATAGTTTGGATAATATTGGTATGAGGTCTTCTATGAAGGTTTGATAGAATTCTGCACTAAACCCGTCTGGACCTGGACTCTTTTTGGTTGGGAGACCTTTAATGACTGCTTCTATTTCCTTAGGAGTTATGGGGTTGTTTAACTGGTTTATCTGTTCCTGATTTAACTTCGATACCTGGTATCTGTCTAGGAAATTGTCCATTTCCTGAAGATTTTCAAATTTTGTTGAATATAGGTTTTTATAGTAAGATCTGATGATTTTTTGAATTTCCTCCGAATCTGTAGTTATGTCTCCCTTTTCATTTCTGATTTTGTTAATTTGGACACACTCTCTGTGTCCTCTCGTTAGTCTGGCTAAGGGTTTATCTATCTTGTTGATTTTCTCAAAGAACCAACTTTTGGTTCTGTTGATTCTTTCTATGGTCCTTTTTGTTTCTACTTGGTTGATTTAAAAATATGGAACGCTTCACGAATTTGCGTGTCATCCTTGCGCAGGGGCCATGCTAATCTTCTCTGTATCGTTCCAATTTTAGTATATGTGCTGCCGAAGCGAGCACAAAAGACTACTTTTTATTTTTATATTTTTGCAACAACACATTAACTTCTGTATTTGAAATGCTCTTGGTGTGTCCCTTAGGGAAGATCTGGTTCCTGACAGAATGTGCTTCTTAGGTTCATCAATCTTGTCTAGTTTTGGTGGCGGATTATATATATATATATATATATATATATATATATATATATATATATATATATATGTGTGTGTGTGTGTGTATATATGTGTGTGTATATGTGTGTCTGTGTGTGTGTGTGTGTGGTTCCTACAGCTATGAGATTAGGTGGAATTTTAACACAGATTCTGAGCAGCTACTTCAAGAATGTAGAATCCACAAACAGCAATGCCAAGTAGACTCTCTCCTGTTCTTATGAGCCTAATAAAGTTGAGATTTCATTTGACCTCAAATTCTTCCCTCCCTGCCAATCCTCCTGTATCTTATCTTTGGCCTGAAGAAAGAATCATTTTAAAACATCCAAAACCCTGAAAAATCACCCTTGGAACACAGGAAGGTAAATATTACAGAAATGATATGTAATGGGACTACATAGTCCACGCTGTCCTTTGATTTATTCAGGCAGTTATATTTCTGCATATAATATAAATTTGGGAGGTTATCATTTTAAGTAGGTACACAATATTTACACTGTTACATTCTCTTCATAGCTTGGCCACGATTGTTGCCATAATCATTGCCAAAAAACTGGAATTTGAAAACAGAACTTTTGTGTACACATTCAGGAATATCTATAAAGTCCCCTTTCAAGGAATGAACAATTAGAAAATAAAATACAAAATTCACTGAATTAAATGTCTGTAGAGAAAAAATGGCCTGTGGAAAATGGAAAAACATAGGAAATTGAAATTGTTGTCACAGAAATGGACCTGGGAATAGAATTATTATCCAGAAGAATCTCCTACATCCCGTGTTCCTAGATCTTTTCTACTCAATATAAGCCCCTAACTGACTTTCTTCATGTAGAGCCTGTAACCACTGATGAAGCAAAGAGAAGTTTCCAGCTGTAGAGAGCTTTAGTACGTAATGGTTTCCACTGTGTCACAGTAGACATTCCGGGAAAAGCCACACTCAAATCTGGTCAATGTAAGGAAAGCTGTTCAGCAGGTAGGACATGGCGGTTCTCAGTGACATCATCATTTGGCCCTCCCTGAAAAATTTCTTGTACCCTGAAGAGCCCTAACTTTTGATGTCACAAGGAACTGCATCACCTATATTCCTGTAGCACCTCTAGGGATTACTAAATGGCCTCTATTTCAGTGCAAACAGCCATTTTGGAAAGAGAAAAAAGAGGATGTATAAAAAAATGAGTAGAAGTAAGTTGACCTTCTGTTTTAGTTTAAAAAACTGAAGAAATATGTGGTACACGGGAAAGCACAGTGAGTGCTGTGTAGGGTTGTGAGGGTTCACTGATCACATAGCCTTGATCTGAGCCTTCCACATATGGGATTCAGGAGGTTGGAGCCTCTCAGTAGCATCTGGATTTCCTTGCTTGTTACGGTTCCTGGAAGTCAGAGATTTTTTTTATCATTAATTTCATTATTCCAAAAGCCAGGTGTTCGGACAGGTACAGTTTTTTTTTTTTTTTCTGAGAGTGCATGGCTTTTATTTTTTCTCCCAGAAGGAAAAAGTAGTCCTAAGGAGGAAGGTAAAGACAAGCATTGCATCCTCAGCTCAGAGTAAACTCCTCCATGATTTGGATTCCTAAAGTGCAGTTTCTGTCTGACACTGGTAACTGGGAGAGAGAAATGACTCTAGTTGAGACTTCATCATCTCCGTCTTTCCACTACTGTTATGCTGACTACCATTCCCTGACAGTATCCCTCTAGATTTCTGAATCAATATGTCTGATTACTTTTCAGTTTTATTTACTTTTATTTCTTTCATTATTTTTTTAATTTTAAGCTAATTTTAATACTTTTTGGTTATTTGTATATCTACATTTAAATGTTATTTCGTTTCCCAGTTTCCTCTCCATAAGAGACCTAAATGTTTCCCTTCCTTTACATTTAAACCACCCTTACTGCCCCTTGACATTTCCTTGAACTGGGAGTCAAACCTAGGGAGGACCAAGGGCCTCTCCTTTCTTTGCTGTGCAACAAGGGCATCCTCTGCTACATATGTAGCTGGAGCAATAGGTCAGTCCATGTACAGTCTTTGAATATCAGTATAGTACCAGAAAGCTCTTGTTCATTGGCATTATTCTTCTGATGAGTTTGATAGCCTCTTCAGCTCTTGTAATCCTTTCTGAAAATTTACCAACAAGAGATCCGTTTACAATTCTCTGGTTTGCCACTAGCATTCACTTCTGTAATTGACATACTCTAGTTGTGTCTCTCAGGGAAGATCTATAACCTGTTAATGGCAACATGCACTTCTTAGCTTTATTAATCTTAATCGTGTCTAGTTTTGGTGTCTGATCTATCTATTTATCTATCTATCTATCTATCTATCTATCTATCTATCTATCATCAATCTATCTATCGTTATCTATTTATCTCTCTCTCTAGCTCTATCTCTCCTCTATCTCTATCTCTATGTCTTTTATCTATATCTATATATCTATATCTATATCTATATCTATATCTATCTATCTATCTATATATATATATATGTATATATATTTGGTGGCTTATATGTCTATGAAGTTAATTGAAATTTTAACATGGATTCTGAGGTCCTAGGTCAAGAATGGAGAACCCACAAAAGACAATACCAAATATACTCCCTCCTGTTCTTATGCGCCTTTTGAAGTTGAGCTTTTACTGCACCTCAAGCCATTCCTCTCTCTTCCCATAATCCTGTATCTTTTGTATGGCCTGAAGAAAGAATCATGGTAAAACATCCAAAAGCCTGAAGTCTCACCCTTGGAACACAGGAAGGTAGATATGCCAGAAATGATATCTAATGGGACTACAGAACCACATTCTATAGTCCATGCTGTCTTTGATTTACTGATGTCAGGTAATTTCTGCATAAAATAAAAATTTGGTAGTTTATCATTTGAAGTAGGTACACAATATTTAGACTATTACATTCACTCTTTAGCTTGGCCAGATTTGTTGAGAAAATCATTGCAAAAAACTAGAATTGGAAAACGGAATTTGTGAGTACACATTCAGGAATATCTATAAAGTCCCCGATCAAGGAATGAACAATTACAAAATGAAATGCAAAATCCACAAAATTAAATATCTGTAGGGAAACAATGGCCTTTGGGAAAGAGATAGAACCTAGGAAATTGAACTGTTTGTCACAAGAATGGACCTGATAATAAAATTCTTATCCAGAAGAATCTCCTACATCCCATGTTCCTAGATATTTTCTACACATGCCAAGCCCCTGAATAACTTCTCCATTCAGAGCATGGAACCACTAATAAAGCAAAGAGAACTCTCTAGCTTTAGAGAGATGTTCTACATAAAGGTTTCCACTGTGTCACAGGAGACACTCCTGGAAAGGGCACCCTAGAATCTGGTCAATATAAAGAAATCTCTTTAGCAGGTAGGCCATGGCGGTTCTCAGTGAAATCATCATTAGGCCCTGAAAAAT
This sequence comes from Rattus norvegicus, assembly GCF_021556685.1. Classification (NCBI taxonomy): domain Eukaryota; kingdom Metazoa; phylum Chordata; class Mammalia; order Rodentia; family Muridae; genus Rattus; species Rattus norvegicus. The sequence continues at coordinate 72,290,959 of NC_141555.1, forward strand.
CTCTTGTATCCTGGAGATCCCTAGCTTCTTCTGTGATGTCACAAGTGTTGTTGTGACTGCAACTCCCTTTCTGATATTCCTTCAGGAATTCTAGGGTTTACTAACTGGCCTGTTATTCAGAATAACGAGCCATTGGTTAGTGAGAAGAAAGAGGAAGAAAAGATCAGAGATGGGGAGAAGGAAGCTGGTCTTCTGTCGTTATATAGAAAAAGGAAGAAATTTGTGGTCCTTGGAAAAGCTCAGTGAGTCCTGGGTAGGGGTTGAGTAGGATCACTGAAGAGATAGACTTGATCTGAGCCTTCCACATATGGGAGTCAAGAGCTGCGAGCCTCTCAGAAGCATCTGGACTTCGCAGTTTTTATGGCTCCTGGAAGTCAGAGATTTTATATCATTCATTTCTTTATTCCAAAACCCAAGTGTGTGGAAGGTCATACATGTTTTCCTGAGAGCTCATGGCATTTATTCTTTTTGACAATTATAAAAAGGTCCTAAGTAAGAAGGGAAAGACAAGAATTGTGTACTCTGCTCAGAGTAAACTCCTCCAGGCTTTGGATACCAATAGTGCAGTTTGTATCTTTCACTAATATCTGGGAGAGAGAAGTGCTTCTAGTTGAGACTTCATCATCTCAGTATTTCCAATATTATTTCCGCTGACTAACACTTTAGATTTCTGAGTTAATTGGTGAGATAAGCTTGCAGTTGTCCTTTATTTTATTTCTTTCATATTTTTTTTTTTATTTTTTTTAGCAAAACTCTCAAAACTCATCCTGGGTGATGATGTAAATTAGACCCATCAGTTGAAGTGAATTGAAAAACTCTCCTGGGAATGAAAGTGGTAAGGAAATCACATTGATGTATTATAAATGCACAGCCAAGAACAATATTCAGACTAGTCTGTGGAGATGCTGTCTTCATCAGAGACCACAGACCTTTTGTGGAGAATGATTCAGTATTAAACTGGGAAGGGAAAAAGATGATTGATATTGTTCTAGTAGATCTCACAACATTATAAAGTGTTTCTTCCAGATCACTGAATGATTATTGTAAAGCAAATCCCGGAATGCACTTATGAGACCCACCATCAGCTTGTGAAATAATGTGTGAAAGAAGAATCTGTGTCTCTTCAGGGACAAACTGTTGCTTTCAAACAAACAGTAAAGTGCCCATTATCTGAATGACACATAGATATATACACATTATAGCAGGACAGATACAGAGTTTCTTCAGCTCCATGAATGAGGTATTCAGCAGTTGACCTGGCTCAGCAATAAAGGAAATTTTTGCCAACTCTTGAGACCTGAGCTCCTTCACTAGGAGCCCCATGATTGAAGGAAAGAACAAACTTCAGAAAACTTGTCTCAGATTTTTATGTAGTTCAGGTTTCCTGGTCTTGGTCCTCAGAAGGAAGGACATCTTGCTTTCCAATTCTTGTTTATCCTATAATCCTTCTCTCTGCTGCACTCATGCAAATAAATTATTGTGTACTTCATTGATAGGTTACTATTGCTATTTTATTATTTGGTTCAGGTTACTATTGCTATTTTATTATTTGGTTCTTTTTTTCAGAGCTGGGGACCAAACCCAGGGCCTTGCGCTTCCTAGGTAAACGCTCTACCACTGAGCTAAATCCCCACACGTTATACTCTTATGTTGAGATATCCAACTTGCATTTTAATCCTAATAACAACAAACACATGAGGTACCAGTAGGTTTATTGAAAGAATCAAGTATGAGTTTGGACATTCCTTTCTCTCTCTCTCTCTCTCTCTCTCTCTCTCTCTCTCTCTCTCTCTCTGGAACACAGTTTTTTTTTTCCCTTTGAAAGCTAAAATCTCTAATTTTATTCAAGTCCATTAACAATCCATATTATTCTTAATTTTTAGATGGGAATGACTTTAGTTATCTACAGACTGGCCTGCTCCACCCCCCTCTTTCCATGAGTAAAAGGAAGGCTGCCTAATGGAAACCTAGTTTTTTTCTTTTGTCAAATATTATTTCTTGACTTCTGGATTTTTTTAATACCAATAAGGCAACAACTGTTCCCTAGATGTCTCCCCCACCCCCATATTTCTTTATTCTTTGGTAAACATGGGGTGAGCCCCCTCTATGCTCATTTTCAAATGCTTCTGATTCGATTTGTGGACAAAAGCAACCTACCGTCTGTCTTTTTCAAGTGGTGTTCCTTTTCAGGGAAAGAGAAATACCAAAGACTGCCTGAGAATTAGGATTTTTCAAAAGTCTCATCTCATTGTGGATTCCAATTTTCAAAGTTGACATTCATTAAGGGGAACGGATATGGACTTCCCATCACGGTTTGGATGGTTATTATTATCCCTCGTTATATTTATTTTCCCATTATGACTTGAGATGTAAGCTACCCATAGAAAAAAAGAGCTATCTAACCAAGTTCCCATCTTCCCCTCTCTGTAAGTTGAGATTTCTAAGGCTGAAGAGGAGAATAAAGCAAAATGAAGCGAGTCTGCAGATGTTGTCCATGTACTTCCTAGAACAAGAAACAGAGAGAGACATGTTCCATGGAGAGGTGTATCAGATGGACCAATGAAACTGCAGGGGCCCTGGCTAGCTCTAAAATCCCTGTAAATGGTGTGTGTGTGTGTGTGTGTGTTTGTGTGTGTGTGTGTGTGTGTGTGTGTGTGTATGTGTGTGTGTGTGTGTGTGTATGTGTGTGTGTGTGTGTGTGTGTAAACCTAGGTGTATATGTATATTTATATATGTATGTATGTCTTAGGATTTTACTGCTATGAAAAGAAACCATGACCAATGCAAGTCTTACAAGGACATTTAGTTGGGGCTGGCTTATAGGTTCATAGGTTCAGTCTATTATCATCAAGGCAGGAGCATGGCAGCATCTAGGCAGGCATGGTGTAGGAGGAACTGAGAGTTCTGTATTTTCCTCTGAAGGCTGCTAGAAGACTGAATTCCAGGCAGCTAGGGTTAGGGTTTTAAAGCCCATGCCCACAGTGACACACCTACACCAACAAGGCCACACCCACTCCAACAATGCCAAACCTCCTAGTAGTGCACTCCTATTTGGCACTATTTGTCTTTAAACTTGAAAATTATTCATAAAACTGTTCAATGGACAACAGGTTACTTTAATGAAATAAATACAGAAGGACTAGAAAAATAGACAGAAAGATGTGTGCCTTACTTACTGTTCTATTGCTGTGAAGAGACACCGTGACCAAATCAATTTATGAAAGGAAACATATTAATTGTGGTCTTACAGTTTCAGAGGGTGAGTCCATGGACCACCGTGGTAGACACCATGACAGCAGGCTGGCAGGCAGGCAGGCATGGCTGGAGTAATTCCTGAGGGCTCCCATTCTGCTCCCCAGATGAGAGAGGGAGAGAGAGAGAGGGGGAGAGGGAGAGAGTGAGGGAGAGGGAGACCGAGAGGGAGACCGAGAGGGAGAGGGAGAGGGATAGAGAGGGGGACAGAGAGAGAGAGGGGGGGGGAGACGGAGATCGAGAGGGAGAGGGAGAGGGAGAGGGAGAGGGAGAGGGAGAGAAAGGGGGACAGAGAGAGAGAGAGTGAGGGAGAGGGAGACAGAGAGGGAGAGGGAGACCAAGAGGGAGAACGAGAGGAAGAGGGAGACCAAGAGGGAGACCGAGAGGGAGAGGGAGGCCGGGAGGGAGACCGAGAGGGAGAGGGAGAGGGAGAGGGAGAGGGAGAGAGAGGGGGACAGAGAGAGAGAGAGAGGGGGAGAGGGAGACCGAGAGGGAGAGGGAGAGGGAGAGAAAGGGGGACAGAGAGAGAGAGAGTGAGGGAGAGGGAGACCGAGAGGGAGAGGGAGACCAAGAGGGAGACTGAGAGGGAGAGGGAGGCCGAGAGGGAGACCGAGAGGGAGAGGGAGAGGGAGAGAGAGGGGGACAGAGAGAGAGAGGGGGGGGAGAGGGAGACCGAGAGGGAGAGGGAGAGGGAGGGAGGGAGGGAGAGAGAGAGAAGCCTTGTGTGCTTTTGAAATCTCAAGGACCCCACCTCCCATTGACACATGTCTTTTAACAAAAGCACAACTCCCAATTCTTTCTAAACAATCCACAAACTGGAAACCAAACACATTCAAATATTTGAACCTCTGAGGGTCACACTTATTCAAAATCCTAAAGTGTGTGTGTGTGTGTGTGTGTGTTTTTTTTTTTTTTTTAAAGAAATCAAGTAATGAGAGTCCATCCCATTTGGTAGTATATTTTATTGTTACATTTCCTTTCTCAGAGGTTAGGGTTATTTGCATAACAAGTTTACAATCAAGCCATCTCTCCCTCATAAGCCAAAGGCATCATACCTCCCCCTTTTCTACTTGATTATCCACATAGGGGTTACGAAAACATATCCCTTCATCCTGATTTAGTTCAAAGCATAGGGAGCTATTGATGTGCAATTAAATGCTATTCATAATGGGATAAAACAGAAGCCAAACTGATTGAGTCTATTGTTGCTGGGAGCTGAAGATTTCCGTTCCATTTAATAAAACGTGATAAATATGATTTTAACGCAAGCCTAGAAATCCCAACAAAGCCTTTAGTTTATATTTGTTTCAGTATTTCCAGATCATTCTCTGTCACACAAAGGAACCTAGAGGAGGAGAACTGTGTGGAGTCACTGACACACACTCAAAAAAGGAATCGTTTTCACAATAAGGAGATATATGGTGTCCTCTGAGAGTTGGCCCCAGGACTCCCAATGATCTAAAAGTCCACAGGTTCTTGGATAAAATGACACTACATTTGCGTATAACCTATGCAAGCCTCTTGTATACTCTCGTCATATTTATATGTGTGTGTAAGTGTGTGTGTGTGTGTGTGTGTGTGTGTGTGTGTGTGCATAGAGACATGTATGTTCAGAGGCTGGGGGAGGGTAGAGGGTGTTCTTCTTCTTCACTACCTACTGTATTCCCTTGTGACAGGGTCCCCTGCTGAACCTGAGGTGAGGCTCACTGTCAGGAAGCCCCGGTCATCCTCTTGTTCCCATACCAAGCACTGGTGTTGGCCTGTGTGACCACACACTTGGCTTTACCCCTCTGCCGTCTCCCCAGATCCTCCTACATTTTAGATAATATCTGCATTACTTTGGTACTTAATGGAATGAAATCACGAATGTCTGTTATTTAGGAGATGACAAGAAAAATGGTTTGTATGTGTTCAGTACAGATATGGTATTTTAAAAACCACTTTTATTAGTTCCTTGAGAACTTTGTACATTATACAATTATAGAATTTACTTCTCACATCTCTTCCTAACTCCTCCCAGATCCATCCCCACCTAATCCCTTTTCGCAAATTCAAGCTCTCTTTCTCCCCTCTTTAATAACCCACTCAAGTCATGTATGCTGCCCATAAATTCATGGGTATTAGGCAAGCCCCTGGAGCCTGGCCAGCTTATCACCAGGTATATTTTGTAGAAAACTGACTCTCCCTTTCCTGTCAGCTAGGGCTGACAGATAGTGGTCCTGTCGTGTACAGAAGACACTGCTTTGTTCTGGTTCTCCCTGACATCTGTATCTTATATTTCCACTCCCTCTTCCTTGAGGGTTCCTAAGACTCAATTCTTTCCCTTTTTGCCTCTCTCTGTGAGTCTGTGTAAATGCGTTTGTGTCTTTATTATAGATGTCCCATTTTACATTCAAGCACACACATGGTGGGGGGCATCTTTACAATTGACTGCTGACGGTGTCTCACCCCAGACAAAATGCTGCAATGCAGACATGGTGTAGCTCAGTCCCAGAAAGAAATAGGAGATGTTGAGAAACCTACTAAGCTGTTTCTAGTGTGTGTGACATTATGACCTCTGACACAACCTTCTGGCCCTACCCTATGAGTTTAAGATAAACATTGTCCCAGTACAATGTTCAAAGGTGGGAGTATGAAAAGCAATTGGACCCTGTGGGCTGTAATCAATGAGTTCATCTGTTGATGGATGTGTATGAAGGTGGCAGGAAACTAGGAGATAGGAAATTAAGGGACTTGGTCATTTGGGAAATGTCTTGGAGGGTGTTTTTTCGTCCTTGGTCTCTTCCTGTGTTGATGCTTCTTGGATGCCAGTGAGGTTAGCAGTTGAGCTCTACCATGCCGCTTTCATCTTCATGTGACCATGGACCAAAACCTATGAAACCATGAACCAAAATAAGTTTGTTTACTATGTGAGTTTCTAGGCACCTTGTAAGAGTGATGAATGGGATTAACATGAAAGTGGCCAAAAGTGATGCTGACCATAGCAGGTCAGGTCTGGATTTGATGTAGAAAGACCCATAACTTAATACTTTAAACCCTTTGACTGGAGGCTGCACGCTAAGAGAAGACCCAAGTGGTTTTATCCCGATGATTCTGCCAATGTATCTGTCGTCTTAGCAAATCAAGAACATCCTGCTTCCCGCTCTGGTCCTTCTCCTGACTTCACTTCTGTTCTTTTAATAGACTTTGATATCATATGAAATAGTGGGAAATGAGTATTAAAAAAAGGGAAGGAAGATATAAATTTTGCTGTAAAATCATTAAATTACACTTGAAATAAATGGATTTTTTAAATATGTAAATTATACTTCAATAAATCTGCAGAAAAGACTTGGACAACTGTGATGCTTGTCCTGTGATTTGATATTTGTCATAGTTCCTGTTACTTTGATCTTAACAGTAGTGGGTTTTGTTACAGATGGCTCAGACACCATTGTAACCATGCAGGGAGAACACTCCGTTCCATCAGGGAAAAAAAATCAAGTCAAATTCATTGGCTTTCTTGATGAGGGATTTTCTGGTCACAGCTGAGTTGGCTGGAAGTTGGACAGCTATTGGCTCAGAGCAAAGATGGAGAGAGCACAATGTTTACGGGGATAACTGAAGGTTGTGCTCACTAAAGGGGCTGAGTCTCACGGAGTGCAATTGCAGAAGCTCCAGCGGATGATGGAGCTGAGGCCTAAGAGACTTGCAAGACGGCTATTATATGTTTTGTGATATCACGGCCGAGTCTGAGATAAGGGTAGATGAAGTGGAAAAATTTTGGTTCCTTTGGAAACTCACTTGTGTCACAGGATGTTTTTCTGGAAGCTATGTTAGGAGAGGATGTTTTGCTGAAGCAGACACATGAGAAGGCATGTGATATTTTGCTTCAAGCTCCTGCTTTGGTTTCCATCAGTGATGGTCTGTAACATTTAAGACAAATAACCCTTTCGTCCCCAAGTTATTTTGATCATGGCGTTCATCACAGAGAGAAGGAAGCAAACTAGAACGTCACAGGTCAGTACATGAGCAAGTCTTACTTTAAATTAAAACAAAGTGTCTATACGTCTCTATTTGTGGTTATGAGGTAAGCATCGGAGGCTCTACTAGACACACTGTTTCTATAAGTAATTGTCTTACTTAGGGTTCCTATTGTTGTAAAGCAACATCGTGAACAAAGAGCAAGTTAGGGAGGAAAAGGTTTCTTCAGCTTACACATCTACATTGCTGCTCATCAGCAAAATGAAGTTGGGACAGGAACTCAAACAGGACAGAATTCTGGAGGCAGGAACTGAGGCATTGGCTATGGAGTGGCACTGCTTACTGTCTTGCTCCTCATGTCTTGCTTAGCTTGCTTTCTTATAGAACCCAGGACCACCAGCCTAGGAATGGTGCCGCTCACAGTGGGCTGGGCCCTACCCCACCAATCACTAAGAAAATGCCCTACACTTGGATCTTATGGAGGCATGTTCTCCACTGAGGTGCCCTCAGATGACTCTAGCTTGTGTCACGTTGGCATAAAATCAGGGCGGTGGTTAGAATGTGATTGTCCCATGGGAAGGGTAGCACAAGTAGGAGGTGTGGCCTTGTGGGAGTCGGTGTGGCCTTGTTGGAGGGAGCATATCAATGTTTGGGTGATATGCTTCTTCTCCAACACCATGTCTTCCTAGACACTTCCATGATTCCTCCCTTGATGAAAATAGACTGAACTTCTGAACCTGATAGCCTGCCCTAATTAATGTTGTCCCTTGGGGTTTGGGATTTAGCTCAGTTGTAGAGCGCTTGCCTAGGAAGCACAAGGCCCTGGGTTCGATCCCCAGTTCCAAAAAATAGAACCCCCAAAAAATGTTGTCCCTTATAAGTTGCCTTGGTCATGGTGTCTTTTCGCAGCAATAAAACCGTCATAAAACCAGCCAGTATAAAAACTCCCAAATAGCAGAATTAATCAACGATAGAAAGTATTTTCTAGTCCTGCAGTGAGAAAAGTATTCTTGAGAGAAGAAACAGCAATGAATGAGTCCAAGATAAGGTTTTCTCCAAAGACACTCTTGGAGTGTAGATGTGGCTCAGAGAGACCCAATGGAGTGCACAGGTGCTTCTCCGGAGGAGAGAGCTACATGGTCAGGAACCGCAAAGCATTTTAATGTCACGGCAAATGGCATAGGAAAAAGCTCAGCACCTCTACATTGGAGGCACCATCAAGAGTTTTCTGAGGATAAGCTTACATGTGAGTAAAAGACGGGAACTTCCTGGGGCTAGATAGGGTAACAGGGCCCACAGGTGTGTAGGAAGCCATCCAGTCGAAGGAGAGCCAGGCAAGACAAGCCAGTGCAGGAGCTCTTTGTGGTCATCTAGGGGCATTGAGCCGAGACCTCAAAAAATATTACAGGATGCAACAGAGTCTAACGTGCTCAGGGAAGCTAAACACAGGATCCAGGTAACACCTGACAGAAGGTCATGGCATCCTCATATTCCCTTTTAAATTACATTTAAATTAATATAATATAATGGGCTTTATGATACTTTCAGGAATCAATAGATATAAACTGAGTTTGGCATTCACTACTCTTGAGTTATCCTCATCAAAATGTCCTCCGAGGAAGCCTCCACCTGACATCCACCTTCTGTAGTGATGTCTTGGCTGTTTTTTAAGGAACCAAAGAGACCAATATGGATGCAGCCCAAGTTCAACTCATTCTAGACCCTTTCTGTGCTTCCTGGGTCTCCTGCTTCACTTTTTGAGAACTCCATTTGGAATTCCTTCATCCCTCTGTGTCCTCTACTCCCTCATGTGTTCTTTAGTCTTTCTTCCACGTTCCCATCAATTTAATCTTTCTTACCCTCATCCTGGTCTCTTCTCTGCATGTGAAGGTTGGATTTATTTGAAAAGATGACTTTATGGGCCTGGAGAGATAACCAATGGATCAAGAGCTCGTGTGCTTTGAAAGAGGACGTGGATTTGTTCTTTGAGCTCATGTCCAATGGCTTCCAACCACCTTTAATTCCAGCTCCAGGGGACCTGACTATTCTTGTCTCTGTGGTCTCCTGTGTTCATGCCTTGCCCCCACCCACATAATTAAAAATAATACATCTTCAGATGAGAAACAAGTTTCAATAGGTTTCGTTAGTCAAACAATCCCCGATCTTCTCTGATTCTCTGTCTGCTTGGATCAGTTTATTGGGTTTCCCCTTATGTTCCAAGACCACCTCCCTGTTACCTTCCCCTCTTTCCCCGTCTGTTTCTCCCTCAAACTTCACCTCAGAGAGTCTATCTATTTCTGGCCCCTCTCCACTGCTTCCTAAACATCCATCTTTTTTTTTCCTGTGCCATCCCTGCTCCTCTAAGCCTCATCTCCAGTTCTTTTCTCTCCCTATATACCAGACCAGCTCAGTCCTGTTTGTTTTAGCCTATGGGAAATCAGACTCACTGTCCACAGCCTTGACCTTTCCGGATTCCTCTCCATGGTCCATCCACCACAGCCCGTCTCCTCCACCAAAGTGTGCACACACAACACATCACATTGCACATTTTAATTTTTATAGCAAAAACAAATTCCACTGGAAAAGATACTGGGGTTGTGAAAGGCCCTTGGGTATCTGAAACACAGAAAAACAAACATTTCCCCCCCAATCCTATAAATTCCCCATCTATGTTCCCCTCACATTGTGAATTTCACCTTAACGGATCTTATCCACCAGATTATAGACATAGATGTGGACGTCACCATCAAACTTGATCAAGTACACGGAAGGCGTGGCTGGAACTTGGTAAATGACTTTGCCGATCTTTTTGGACCTGTCACTTCTGGTGAATTGCACACATTGACCTGTTAAGATGTCACTGCAAATGTCTGACATCACCTCTGCTGGAGGAGTCTCTGGAATGATACAGAGGTTACCTTCTGCGTAATCATCCAGGAGCTGATAGATGTATAGGACTGGATCTTTCTCCTTGGTGATTTAAAACCAGTCCTTCATGATCGGGACCTGGGCTAGGACCACCTCCCTCCAGTTGTTCTTAGAGCCATGTTTGCCCTCAAATTTATGCTCCACAGCTCGGCCAACCATGGCTCTTGCGAGATGGGCGTCTTTCACTTGAGGAAACACTACTTTGTGAGGCAAGACCTTAAGCTTTAAAATCCTCTCATCTCTGTGAAGTTCCTGTCCATAGACACAGTTAATTCCGTCATACTTGACCAGATAAAGAGAGGGATTTGTTGGCAGTTGATCTAGAACAATGGCCTTCCATTGGGTGACGGGCTCATCACCTACCTTCCATCCATTAGAAAATCAGCAGCCCACAATGTTCCCCAGAGCCTCGGGAGAAGGCCTCCTCCTCCTCCGCTTCTGGAAGGATGGAGTGCTCATACTCCTCAGAGACATCCTCTTCTTCTTGGCTGTAGACCTAGTGTGGTAGGCCATGACATTCTGGTCCACTGTCTTGTGGCTACCGTTCTGTGTTCAGGCTTCATACTTGCCCGTGGCCTGGGTTTGAAGCGCTCACCTGCTTAAACCAGACACAATGCTGTTGCCTCTGTCATATGAGTGCCTGCAAGAACAATAGGGGTGGGGTGGGGAGGGCGCTGGACCAAGGCTCTTGTCTAAGAGAACTTTGGAGTAGGTGAGGAAGGGGATAGTAAACAGGGTTGAGCATCTGAATCTAATTCTGTCATAATCAGAAGTTCGTAGGAGGGCTGGGCAATGGTGGAGCACACCTTTAATTCCAGCACTCATGAGGCAGAAGGAGGCCGACCTCTGTGAGATCAAGGCCAGCCTGGTCAACAGAGTTAGTTCCAGGATAGCCAAAGCTACCCACAGAAAAACACTGTCTCAAAAATCAAAATCTAAAGTTCAAAGGGAAATGAACAAATGGTTCTCTACAGCTCAGAGTAACAAATTCAGACACATTTCTTCAGCCCGAGGCACTTTGCCTCTGCTGAGGATCCTCTCCTTGAATGGCTAGGTCAGTGTGGGATTAAGTATCCCTGTCCCCACTTTAAGCAAGCAGAACAGAAAAAGGATAGCAAAGGAGCCAGTAGGGTGGCCATACCCCTCTTCTACCCTCTAACTGTGAGCTATGTGGCAACATCCACAAGTGTCTGCCCAGAGACACAGCACACCAGTCTACTGGCTTTCTGTACTGTGCATCCTTACCAAGCCCCAGGTTTATTCCGCGACGCTGTTGCATCTTCGACCGCAACAAGAGTCTTTTGTGTAGGCAACAACAGCCATTTAGAAATAATATCTCCTGGGGTTGGGATTTAACTCAGTGGTAGAGCACTTGCCTAGCAAGCACAGGACCCTGGGTTCGGTCCTCAGCTCCGAAAAAAACAAACAAACAAACAAACAAACAAACAAACAGAGAAATATTATCTCCTAAAATGCACAGGCACAGAGATGAGCTTTGGCATTTTAGTAGAATTATGAATTAGATATTATTAGCAAAGTATAATAAACTCTGGAAACTGAATAGCCTAGATCATCTGCCTAGCTCTCAAACGTGGAAGACATCAGAACATATGGTTACTCGCCGTACGAGGCAAAACTTTTAGCTTTCTGGGCTACAAGGGTCCCAGTTATCTTCATAAACGTATATACTGAAAATGTCCTAGTCGTCCAGATTCTGTCTTCGGAAACCGGTCAGGCTCCAAAAGCCTGTTGAGTAATTGTGGTGTTCAGGAGCTGAACTGGCTTTCACACCCCGCTGCGAAAATAGTGAACCCACCTTCAGGGGAGTCTAGCGCCCCCAAGTGGAAGAGATGCGCAACCTCTGCCCTTGTGCTCTGTGACATCATCCAGGTTCTGCTTGCGTCATAGAAGCCATCTCAGCCCAGTTCCTTCCCTAGTTACGCTTAGAAACTTCCAGCATCTAGGCTTTAGCTTCTCATGTAGCCTCCTGGAGGCCCAAAGTAAAGTCCCCACCCACATATTCTGATGACTCGAGTCACAGTCTGTCCAAGTAGCTCTTTTCATGCATTTTTTTTTTTTGAAAAAGTCTTTGGTTTCTGAGTCACCAACATCCTTGGTGGTTATTTTCCCAGCTCCTATCTTTCCTTTGGTTATCTTTAAGTCATTCTCCGTATCAGAAATAATGCTAGGCTCTCTCTCCGAGGCAGCCCACTGGATAGCACACCAAAATTAGCTTTATCAAAACCCACAATTAGAGGACGGCCATTTTTATTCAAACAAAGCTGGAATTTGACAGGATTAAATACCTTGTATTGAAGTCAATGGCGATCATGAATTATGGATTATTTGCAAAGAGCGAGGAAAAATTAGCTCTTGGACCTGCTTCCAAGTCTGGATAAACTGATGACAAACCCGATATCGACCAGTCATATTTTAAATGTCTTTAAAATTTACCAGCACTTCTGGTTACAAGGAATTTATTAGATAAAATGCAGCAAAACAGGAGGAAATAGATGAGGTAATTTTATTTTTGAAATATGGGTAGACAGAATACTGGATGCAGATAAGTATGGAGTTTACCTGTAAATTACAGGGCACTTTAATTGTTTGTGTCACATAGTTCTTCAGATCTTCAAAAGGATTCTTTTCAGAACCCTCCACTGTCCCCACTACTCTCTGACCCTCCCTTCCCTCTTCCCAGTAATTCCCTTCCCCTTTAACATTATAATTTTTTTAAATGTACTTAGAGCTTAATAACTTATGGCAGCTTTTTAAAATCTGTCCACTTTTCTAAGTGCATCGTTTTCTTTTTCTACCTTCTATCGTAGTTTTAAGCACATTTTCCTTCACACTTTGAGTTTTCCTCTCTCTCTGCTCTTATGACTCCTCTGCCATTATGTGACTGTTGGTCCACTATGTGGCTGACCTCAATGTTGGGTTAACTCAAATGACATGATTTTTCCCCCTTTTCTCCCCTTCATCTCCCTTTTCTAGGCACCTGCTGAGATTTGCAGCCTTGGGGAATTTTTTTTTAAGTCTGGAAATCACACACACACACACACACACACACACACACACACACACAAACACACATACAGAAACGCTCATACATTAACAGAAACACAAACACACACATACATACACACAAACACACACATAAATACACACAGAAACACACGCACACATACACACACACAAACATACATATATACACACTCAAACACACAAATACAGTGAGAGACAGAGACAGAGAGCGACACGGTGAGAGACAGAGAACCCATGAGAAAACATGCAATATCATCTTTCTAAGAACAATAAACAGAGACAACTTTCAAAAATGGGAAGTGCACGTAGGCATCAAGAAGAACAATCTCATCATAGCCGTCAACTTGAAGAGGAAAGAGTTTGTCTTACTCTATCTTCTAGGTTCCCGTCTGTTACTGAGCGACGTTGGGGCAGGAACTCAGGCAGGACTCTAGAGGCAGGAAAGGAAGCAGAGACAACTTAGAAATGCTGAGTACTGGATTGCTATCCATGACCTACTCAGCTTTCTCTCCTTCTCATACAACCCAGGGCCACCTTCATAGGGTATGACACTCCCCATACTGGGCTAGACCCTTCCACATCAACCATCAAAAAAAAATTCCTTACAGATGTGGCCAAAGGCCACTCTGATGGAGGCAATTCTTCAGCTGAGGATCCTTCTTCCCACGTTGAGTCAAACTGACAATAAAAACAATCAAGGAACCCTGCACATCCATTCTGATTGCCATACTGTGTGTAATAGACAAGCCATTGGAAAAACCTTAGCTGTTGATCACTGGATGAATGACTTAAAAAATGTGATATACATTGATGTGATTCTCATCTATGTGTAAGACCAAAGGGTTTTGTTCTCAGAAAAATGGATGGAGTGTAAAATACAATATGTTAAGTGAAACAAGCCAGACTCAAACAGACGATTGCGGAATTTAGATTTTAATAAGGGATATTAAGTCAAAGGGGGCATTTAGGAAGAGGAAGGGGAGAAGCAGGGTGTGTGTGTGTGTGTGTGTGTGTGTGTGTGTGTGTGTGTGTGTGTGTGTGTGTGTGCAGGTGGAAATGGAGGTGATTTGTGAGGATGAAGATGGCTAATGTACAGTATACACATGTACAAGGAGTCACCAGTAAGCCCACTGACTTGTACATTTAAAGCACATCGATATAAGAGAACTGAGTCTAAAACAATGTTTAAATTGGGGGTTCATAGTTTAGAGATTGCATAAAGTTTATTCATATTTTCCTTCCCACAGGTGGCTCTTGCTGTTTCGAACTTGATACTGGTGACAGGATATGGCAATGAGCTTTGGTGTCTTTACCTCATCAATCACCTGGAATTCACGTCATTCAGTGAGGCTACTGTGGTGAAGGAGGTAGTTAGAGAACTTATGGGTACACGATGTGGGAAGAATAATGCCCACCCCCACGACAGATATCCAATTTTTCACCTCATCTCTGGTTTGAATGTGTTTGCCCAAAAGTAATTTTCTGAAGATTAATCCCCAGTGGGAACGTAGTTGTGAAGAATTGATTAGGTCAAGAGGGATGCGACCTACAAATAAAGATCCATTAATGATGCTATTGTAGTAAAAGGTTAAATTATGAAAGGGAGATTGGCTCCCTCTCTTTTCTTCCTAGCCCATTGAATCCCTTCTGCGGTGACAACATCCCACAAGAACTCCTTCCTCTGCCGATGGTCTCTTCATCTTGGATTTACAGGCTTCTGAATCAGAATCATACAGAATCTGTGTCATTACAGACTAGGCAATCGGTGCCATTCTGTTTGTCCATAGAAGCATGAAAATGTCTCAGAATTGTGAGCAGCCACGTCATATGGGAAAATGAAGCTGGCAGAGAGGACAAGGTTGTTAGTGCTGACTGAGGATAAGATGGGTTCAGGGTTAGCGTGTGTGCTCTTCATGAAAGAAACAGCACAGAGAAAGAGTGTAGATTGGAAAGGTGCAGCTTGGGAGGGAATCAGACATCTACTGTTTGCCTTGTGTCGACAAGGAGCCATTAGGTAAGGGAAAGATTGCCAGGGATAGCTTCAGCCACTGCTTTTGGCTAGCAGAACCCTTTTTATAATCCTCATCTTCGAGGATGTAAAGAAAACTGCCTGGAGTCAGTTGATCCATCATTAACCATCAAGGGTGTGTCCACTATTCCAGAGGGACCCAAGAAAAAGCCTGACCTTGGAAGATCCTTTGCCTTCCAGAGATGGAGACTCCTCCCCAGCAACACTGGGCAACCCATCTACTTCGGTAACGGCCTCCCACCATGTCCAGATCAGTGGTTCTTAACCCTTGGATTGAGACCCCTTTGGGAGCTCAAATGGCCCTTGCACAGGAGTCACATATCATATATCCTGAATTCCAGACATTTACATCACAATTCATAACTACAGCAAAATTAAAGTTATGAAGTAGCAATGAAATAATTTTGCAGTTGGTGGAGCTGTATGAAAAGGTTATGTTAGGACGGTTGAGAACCACTCTTGTTGACTCCTCTAAAATATGCCTGTTGGTATGGACTGGAGGTATAATCCCTTTTATTCAATAAGGCAAATCCAGAAAAACCAAAACACCACCATAAGTTTATGAAGGATTAACAGCCACTGTACCCAGAGTGTCAGGACTGCTGACATCGTAGACAAACGATGTCAAAATGGAAATCACGGCACACCATGACCATCCCCCTAAATGAAAAGCGGAGGAGAAAAACCAGTTCCCTGGTGGTGGCAACAAGAGAAAACCCTTGTCAGAATTGTCAGCAAGGATTTTAAAGCCAGGATTCAAGCGTTGTCAATGAGAAACTTCCAAAACAAAAGGATACACATCATCTTGGTGAGGTAATAGAAGAAACAAGAGAAAATCGAACAGGAACTCACTGAATTAAAGCAAACACTAAGAGTAGGCATTAAAGACATGTCTGGGCAAGATGAACAATGAAGTGGAGATTAGAACAGGCAGAAGGGCCAGGGGAGATGGCTCACTGGTAAGAAACACTGGATACTCTTGCAGAGGATCAGGATTCAGAGGATTTGATGGACTCTTTGGTCAAAACACACAAACACACACACACAGAGGCACACAGACACACACACACACACACACAGCGTAGAGATGAATTAAAAAAATTAAAAAAAAGAAGGAGCCAGGTATGTCCCTTTAATCCCAGTACTCAGAAGCAAGCTGATCTCTGTGAGTTCAAGGCCGACCTGTTTTATACAGTGAGTTTCAGGCCAGCCCTACCTACATAATGAAACCCAGTGTCCAAATAAAACAGAGAAGAGTGTTATATTTATTTCTGATAGTGTAGGCAACAGAGAAACTATTTCTACAGAGAAAGAACTTATTGTTGAGAGAATCAGTGGGCTGGAAGGAGACCCCAATTCTTTTTGTCACTAGGCTGTGTCCATCACAGCCTCAACAGGAAGCAAGAATGGGTACAGCTAAAAGGAAGCAGGGTGTTTATGAGTAAAGCTGTGGACACGGATCTGCCCATCAGCAACAGAAGCAGGCGGTAAACCAGCTCGGATGAGATGGCGTCACCAGCCAATGTCTCTGACTGACAGTCCCTAGTAGCACCAGGATGTTATTTTCCTTCAAGTATCCTGAACTTTTCAGACACTCAGAAACCACAGAACAAAGTGTGGCAAATGTGTAAGAAAGGATGTCTTGTGGGACATATTTGTTTATACAGGTTTCATGTAGTCTAGGCTGGCCTCAAACACCCTATGCACCCAAGGATGATTTTGAACTCCTGATTCTCCTCCTGGTAAAGGGGACTATGGGCATGTACTACTACACCAGCTGATGAGGTACTATAGGTGGAGCCCAGAGCTGTGTGAGAGCCAAGTGAGCACTCTGTCCACTGAGCTGCACCTCCAGCCCCTCGGGATGTGTTCTGCTAATACAACAACAACAAAAAAATAGAAGTCTTCAATGAGAAACAGGAGTCTCCCAGACCAGAAACATTAAATTACACATTCACAAATAATGCATATGTTAAGAAATAATGAAACTATTTAACAGTAAGAAAAAAAGAAGAAGATAGGAAACATACTATCAAAATGTGTGAGACATAACTATGATGGTGCTAAGAGGAAACTTTAGTTACAACACTAATTCTTAGACTAGAAACAAAGACCAGAAACCTATATTTTTATCTACACTAGAAAATAAGAAAATAATTAATTCAATGAAAAATAATTGTTAAAATGAATCCCAAAATACAAAACACTAAAAATAAGAAATTAACAAAAAAAAGCCAATGAAACACAATTAGTTTTTTTTTTTAAGCAAAGAATTTTATTTTTACGTCTCGATTAAACCTAGATAGAAAAATATAAGATCCATTCTGTTTGGCGATTTAAAAAAAAATAAGAAATTGCCGTGTTTTAAAGTTTATGCAGAACACTGAAGGTCCCACAGACAAAAAAATTAAAAAAAAAATACTCATCGTTTAAACACTTTTTAATGACAGTGTTTATACTCAACTTATCTCTCCAATAATTTGTTTGATATCAGACTAGATTTCCAGGGTGGCCATATTGAGATTATGCAGTGTTGAAATGGAAGCACAGCATTGTATTCCCAACATAGACTCTGGTTGAGAACATCATTGTTTTTCTCACGAGGAAACTAGCACAAGATCCAAGCCCCGTCTCCAGAGGCATTGTCCCATCTTAGAGCCATTTCTTCAGACAGCACTTCCCATGTTTCATATTTTTCTTCAAAAATCGAAACAGACTTGTTTGCTGCACTGTTTGGTTTGCCGTGCTGCTTGGGAGTTCCTGGACTATCAGACATGAAGAAACTTCTCGCAAACACCCCCAAACTACAGCACTGGTATCAGTGTAGAGGAAATAGGAGAGACAGAAACTAAAAAGGAAAAAAAAAACCTGTTGTTGTTTGGAGAAGAGTCACATAAGTAGGCCAAGCTGACCTTGGACTTTCTATATAGCCCAGGTTGGCCAGGGACTTACTATGTAGCCCAGGCTGGTCATGAACTTACTTTGTAGCCCAGGCTAGCCTTGATATATGATGTAGCCCAGGCTGTCTTTGGACTTTCTATGTAGCCCAGGCTGGATTTGAACTTGTGATCTTCACGAGTATTGAGAATATAGGTATGCACTACCACACTCATCTTTGTATCTGTTATTATAAGTGACTCAGCTGTGCCTCCTCATTTGCTAGCCTCCCTCAACATCAACAACAGCATCCACAATCACCCACTAGGATAATCCCAACTTTTAACTCATCTGTTAAGGTAAGACTTTACAGAACAAAGAGTCAGCAGGGTCCTCCTCCTTATTAGAACACATTTGTGTGGAGGGATTTGAGTGATTGTTTGAGTGAGCCAGTCATACCTTAACCTGGTACTTATATTATGACCAAGACGAAAAAAAAAAAAAAAGAATAAGAAAACAAAAGTAAAGGAGTTGGGCCCAAAACCGGGACTTGAACCTTAGCAGTTGAGGAGATGGCTCACAGGTCTCAGGTAAATGATGGGTAGGCTTTGTGGTCCACATAGAATCCCAGTCCAGGGAGGTAGAGATAGGGCAGATCCCCAGGGGAAGATAGCTGTCAAACTAGTCATATTGGTGAACTCTGGGTTTGACTGAGAAATGCTGCTTCAATGAATAAGGTAGAAGAGAAATGGATTAGTCCCTACATTATACAATGCACGTGCATGTAGGTACACACACACACACACACACACACACACACACACACACAGGAACAAAACAAAAAGCTTGGACTTAAGGAATTGCCTCCACTGTAGTAGCACATAGTAGGAGGTGGGGATCTAAATAAGTGTTCCTTTCCAGCCCCACAAAGACCAACATACTTATGAACCCTCAGCCCTGGATCTGTACAATCTGCTGAGGACTCCCAGATATTTAGTTTAGACTCCTCGCTCTCTAACATATTCTGGTGTTCTGTTTCAGGAATCTGAGCTGGGGCTCGACTGACTTGAGCCTCATTCTCAGTCTTGCATCCAAGAAAACTTTCAGCTGCCATGTACTGATCCTTGGAATTCCCTGCAAAGGTACCCTGACTTGCATTTCTCACGAGGCAATGCCGTGAATCCAGAGAAAGTGCGGCTTTCTTACTTTGCCATTTATTAGCTTACAGTATTGGGAAATTGGCTCGACGTTTAAACCTCACTTCCCTCATATATAAATGAGCAGGCGAACAATTCCAGTTCATCAGATCTACACTAGGAGTGAGTTAGAAAAACACATCAAAACGATTAGTGCCAATGTGTTTTATGAATGATAAGAAGTATTAATTATATTATTCGTAACATTGGAAATTAGGGTACCTGGAAAGTAACGGTTTTCATTATCCTTGCACAGATGATGCGAGGAAAGCGTCTAGGATGGAGAAATGTTTCCTTTTTTGCTTTATTTCCAAGAAGTATTTCTTTCTACTCCATCTCCGCTTAGGTGTTTAGGTTAGAACAGGTTTTGGTGAGAGGGGTTATAAAACGTTGTGTTATACAATATATCTAAAAGATCAACTGTTGAGTTCAAATGGAGGCAGCCTCCATGGATAAGACATGCTCCCCCTGAAGCTATTGATTTCTTTTCTGTTTTATTTTCATTGATTTCTTTTGATGGCTAGTCTAGGAGGAAAGAACCTCCCTTGAAGAGCTTCCTCCATCAGATTGGCCTTGACAATATCTGGGTGGCATTTCCTTGACTGTTAACTGATGTTGGAGAGCCTGGTCTACTGTGGACAGCATCGCCCTATGCGGGTGTGTCTGGACTCTGTAAAGGTAGTTGAAAGTGAGCTTAGAAGGAAGCAAGAGAGCAGTCTCTGTTTTTCCTGTTTCACAATCCTGTCTTGGTTTTCCTTGATGATGGGCTGGAACAGAAAAGATGAAATAAAGTTTTCCCTTCCCAAGCTGGCTCTGGTGAGTGTATTCATCAGAGCAACAGAAAACCAAAATTAAGCAAAAATCCCAGTGCCAGATGTGGGATGTCTTCCTGAACGTTGCTGACCAGCGAGATCCCAAAAGCCCTCACAACTTTACAGGTTGTTGACATTGTTCTTCGTAGCCCTCCAGAACTTTATGGTAAGACCCTATTGCTGAGGACACTGAATCCTTTGGGTCACAGGTCACAGAAGGGTCAATCTGAAGTTGAGGTGGAAGCATCCTCTATAATGGATAGCATTCATGGTTCAAGAAAGTGCTATGTAGACTTCTAGGGGAGAAAATCATCGACAACCTTACTCAGGGGTGAACCATTCAAGCTAAAATGTCAGGCAAGATGTGCCCCTAATATGTTAGTGGCATCACAGTCATTGGAGTAACCTGTGGATTTCCAATTGGATACAAGACATATTCCACACGAGAGAATACACACCAGGTTCTGTAAACTGGTCAAGAACATATGGTTAGGGTGATATAGGCCAAATGAAAGAACCTAATGCAAATACATTGTCGAACTTCCTTCCAAACATCCATATTTGTATCTACAGGTCAGCATTGCACTTAGCTCTCATCAGACAAGAAGCCTCTGAATACCATGGGCAGAGACGTACAGCTGGACAAAGTGCTGGGAATCAGTGGTGTTGGACTGTTCAAGTGGAAATAGGACAGTTAAGTCTTCTCCTCCACAGCTCAGAGAACATCATGAAAGAGTGGGTGGAAGGAATATAAGAATCAGAAGATGGGGAAGGGGACAGCAAAAGGATATCTTTTAGATTGGACCTAGTCATTGAACTCTTAAACTGATGGTGGCTATGGTCATGGGCACAAGACTGGGCCGCTCAACACTTCACCACAGATGGGAGAGGCCATGAAGACCCTCCCCTCCCTTGGCAATCAACATTTGTTGGAGGAGGGTTTCTATCCTGCAGGCTTAGATTTTTCAAGACCTAATTTAGTAAGAGTTTTTAAACACTTTAACCTTCTTCTAGCCCACCACCCTCCAGAGGTAGTGGAAAGGAAAGGACAATAGGGTAAACAAAGGACGATGTGGACCTGCATAGAAATACTTCTCTGGGGCGATTTAAACCTTCATCATCAGGATATCAGTTCTGTTGACATGAATCAGCAGAGGTATGTCGATCTACTTGCAAACAGCATTCACGAATCACCAAGGAATGTTCAACCCAGAAGAAATTGCTGAGCTCTTCTAATTGGCCTGGGTTCGAGGAGGCCACAAGAAGCCACCGCACTGTCACCACAAGAAGTTCTCTGGTGCTTTTCTCTCTAAAAATCATCACAAACAGTGGTCAGTGAGGAAGGAAAGCTGAACCAATGCCACAGCATGGTCAATGAAGACCAGTGTCATCAAAGTCCATTAAGCATCAGCGAAGAGTGTCAAGGCAAGCCAATGCCATGGTGTTGCCTTGTGTTATCCAGGCTTATACTCGTACCCTTTCTAAACATCGCATGCCCTTTTCCCCAGCAGCTACCAGAAACACCATGTGTTTGTACTCAGCAAAACATCCTCTCCTAAGACAGTTTACTGAATAACATCCATGACACAGTTGAGTCTCCAAAGAAACCAGAAATTTCTGCTTCACTCCCTTCTTCATTCCTGTACCCATAGATAAGCTGTTCTGTCGAATACCTCTGTACTCATGTAATTAATTAAACTTAGGGATTACTCTCAGAAAAGAGACATGAAATAGGAGGGGTGACTTATTCAGAATATCAGTGCCAATTGGAGAGGGAATGGCATGAGAGAAGGGGTTGACTGAGGGGATGACGGAGTAGGATGAGGGAGGAAGCAAGGGAGAACTGAAGGATGGGATAGGAGAATGAGGGAGGGGGATGAGGGAGGGGAATTGGGAAGGGAAATACAAAAAGGAAAGGTCTAAAACTCATTATATAAGTATATGAAATCGTTAAACAAAAACATCAAAATCAATTTTTAAAAAAAAAAGTTTAATGTTTCTCTTTATAGAGGGTCAATCATTACAACTTAGGGCTTATTTGTTGGATCAATTTTGTCTTTAAGGTTTTTTAGTTCCTTGGAGCAAATTGTCAGATGTGAAGTTTGAGTTCGAGTCAGTGCCGTCCAGGGTTCTGTGTAACTGAAAAATCAAGTCAATAAACACTTTGTATTAATCGTCAAAATCCCAGTGAGTTCTCTCCAGTAATTTTCCTTTTATCACACTCCACCCACAGCCCTTCTAAAAATGCTGGCTGAATTAAGTAGCTGCCACTGAATGGGACACAAGTTCAAACCAGTGGAAGTGGGAAAAAAAAAAAAAAAAAAAAAAAAAAACTAAAAGCAAACGAAGTAACAAACAGCAAAACTTCTTCCCTCTGCATCTGGGATTCCATTTTATGGTTTTGGAGAGTCTACTACACTGAACAAAATTAAAGAGTAGAGTCTGAGTTAGTGTTTAACGTAGTGAAGAAAGGCAGGCATAGCTGCAAATGGAGGGGAGGCGGGGGTAGGCTGACAGGGCGGTTCCTCTCTTGATGATGTATGTAAACACCTAAGCTGAGAATGAAGAGAACCTCCAAGTGAAAATGGCGATGCCAAAATTTATGAACACAAGAGCGTTTGTATCACACTGACTGAACATTCACACTAATAAATCACACCAGAAGTCTAGTATGCATGTTTACACCCATCAAGTGGTGCTGTGTTAGGGGGTTGTATAAACAATGGTTGTGTGTGACTGGAGAGGTGTCTTGGTAGTTGGGAACCGTTATTGCTCTTGCAGAGGACCTGAGATCAGACCCTGGCACCAACATGGTGGCTCACAAGCATTGATTTTTCTTGTTCAGTTCTGTGCCCTGCTCCTGTCTCCTGTCTTGATGAATACACATGCGGTTGTGAGGGAAACCGACTTGAGCCCTGTTGCCTCCCATGTCTTATTGAAAGCTATACCTGCTTTTCTTCCCTAAGTTTCTTGTGGCTTCTGTATATGTATCTTTTATACAGATACATAAAAGCAAGGGAAACATCCATATATGGAATTTAAACAAGGAAACAAAGAAACAAAGAAACAAAGGAACAAAGCAACAAAGAAACAAGGAAACAAAGAAAGAAAGCTGAACACCCTCCAGGTCTGCAATGTGACCATTACACTCGAGTTGGTATGCTTTCCCCATCATGATGGATGGTACCAGCTCAAACAATGGGTCAAAATAAACACTTCCTGTCTCTTTTTTTATTGGAATTTTATGTATTTATATTTCAAATGTTATCCCCTTTCCTGGATCCCCTCTCTCCCATTCTCTCTCCTCCTGCTTCAGTGATGATGCTTTTCTTCCCACCCACTCCAATCTCAACACCCTGACATTCCCCCACTTTGGGGAAATGAGCCTGCAAAGGACCAAGGGCTTCTCCTATTGATGACAGACAATGCCATCCTCTGCTATAAACATGGCTGGAGCCGTGGGACCCTCCATGTGTCCTATCATTATCCCTCCAATCATAGGTTATGGGCTGTCATGCAGGTGCTGGTAATTTCACAGCAGGCACTGATTCCCACAAAACTATCTCCCCAGCTTGCATTTTATCCCATGTTACTGGCATGTTGGAGATCCTGTATTTTGTTTATTTGGCCCATAGCTAGACGCTCCTTCTTGGACTATAATTAAGTGATCTACCTTCCTAATGCTGCCCCCTTTAACACAATTCCTATGTTGTTACGTCCCTTGATTACAAAATTATTCTTGTTGCTTCTTCATAGTTGAAATTTCACTTCTGTTATGAATCATAGTCGGTAATCATTTTGGAGACTGAAGTTTGTCAAAGGGAACATGACCCACACTCAGGTTGTGAAACGCAGCTATAACCGGATGGTGGCAAGATATATTTGAAGGACAACCTGGGGAAGACAACCACCAGCCATGGGTCCTAAAGCCATCGTTTTATGGATTTAGCTCACATCTTCACCTCCTTCAATATGGAGTCATGGGGGATCGTTTGTCACTTTGAATAAAACAAACCTTAACAGACACATGATGGATCGTTGTTGCTACCATGTTGTAATTTCCTGCCCCCAAACCTCACATTTTAAACATCATCTAAAGGCAAGAAAATAGGCATAAATATCTGTCTGTTTGAGGCACTGCCCACAATTCATTGCGTTCACCTGGGCCTCAATTTTAGAAGACTGTAAGCATTAGCCACTTGAGACATCTACTTCTTGCTCATTTTTTGTTGAAGAAAAAAAATCAAGCTAAATAGAACAATAGAGATGGAGTGTACAGGACGGGTTGGGTGGTTAGAACTCTTAAGGAAAGCTCGCACACAGTGAGGTATGTCAACACACCTCAGCTGACTCAGAAGCAAACAGGTGAGGACCATAGGAAGCCTTGGGCATGAACAACAGGGATGAAGGTGTCTTACCAAGGCAGCGAGACAGAGCAGAGCATCCTTCCTTGGGCTAGTTGAAGTTAGGAAGCTAGTGGTTCTCCATCTAAGTCATCGCACACTGAGCCGACTCGTGAAGTTCTGGAACCTTCACTCTCCAGTGCCTGAGGTTGAAATGCCGCCGTCCACCCCCAACCCCATAGGAACAAGGACTTGTTCCAAGGAGAGGTGCTTGAAGACTTCATTCTTTGAAGTAATCTTCTCTGAAGGGCAGGTCTCCAATTCCTTAGCAAGGAAGGCATCACGTCTTCAACCTTGTCTTCTTTCCAAATCTGCCATCTCTGTGAAGCCCCATCTCGAAGGTCTTGGCCAGGGCATCTGGCTTCCTGAACTGATGTCTCCAACAGGTTTCCTAAAGTCTCAGCTTAGCAGTTTTCGACAGATTACCTGTGCCTTATCTAGAGTGGAAAC
The DNA here is from genome assembly GCF_021556685.1 of Rattus norvegicus. NCBI lineage: Eukaryota > Metazoa > Chordata > Mammalia > Rodentia > Muridae > Rattus > Rattus norvegicus. Next base: position 72,315,914 of record NC_141555.1, read on the forward strand.
AGGGAATGAATTCTGGCTTATCTGAGTCCCTGGAGGTAGTAGGTGCTTATAGAGAGCAGGTGAAGGAATTATAGATATGAAAGTGCTAATCCATTCTTTGGGTACGAACTTCTCTAATTTTTTATACATTTTTAATCATTTAATAAAGTAAGTCAGTATCCCAGACAGGGTGAGTGTCTGGCTTGTGCACCAGCCTCTCTTTTCATCCTAACTCCTGGCTGCTCAGGTGTGATATCCATTGGATGTAGAGTCATTGCAGATGTAAGTGGTTATAAAGAAGACCACACTGGAGTGTGCTGGGCCCCTAATACAATATGATCATCGACCCTATCAGAATAGAAGCGTCAGTGGGCTGAATGGCAGGCAGGATGGATGGGACCCTATGTCAGGCTGTGGTTGACTGGGAGCTGGTTTTATTTCCCAACCAGGAGTTTGGGCTTTAGCCTGAGTTTTTAGTAATCACTGGAGAATTTTTATCAGGGATTTCCCTTAAGGGATCCCTCAGGATGATCCCCTGGAGATGTACACAGGAGGAACTAGAGTAGGCTGCAAGGGCTGTCAGCTCAGGCAACACGGAAAGCTGTTGGCTTCCCAGGAGCCACAGGCGGAAGAGTGCAGTCCAGCAGAGACAGTGACTGAGCAGTTAGTGCAATGTCTGTCTTTTAATCAGAGCATCCCCCGCCCCATGCTATTCTTCTGCCATGCCGCTATTACATGTTCAACAGACCGTCAAAACCCAGTCTGACTGAAGGGACACCATTGCACTAAGGAACAAACACTGCATAGTACAAGACACAGTGGATGGTAAGATGTTTCACAAATGATGGGAAATGGAAATAATCTCAGTTAAGATGGTTTGCATTGCTCTCAGAAGACTCGGGTTCAGTTCCCAGCAACTATATCAGATGGTCCCCAACTCTAGGGAGGCCGATGCCCTCTTCTGACCTCCGTGGGTCACTGCACATGGGTGTACATACATACATACATACATATATACATACATACATACATACATTCATACAAACATATATACTACATATATACACATATTACTATACACATACTACATACATACGACACATATATTATGCAAGTGCGTTACTCAGTGATCTGCTATCCTTGGTCAGTGGATTACTCATGCCCTCAGAGGAAGTAGAACTGTCCATTTCTTCTTCTCTGTATGTTCCCTTCTGGGGTCTAGGGCGCTCTTATTGACTGAAGCCTTTATATGATCTTTGAGTTTCTGAAGCATTTCTGTAACACGGGCATCAGGTTTTTTGAATCTCTGGTCTTCATAGGGTTTTGGGCATCTGAACATGGCTGAGTCCGTCTAAGTAGTCCCGGAGGTGGAAAATCGCTCGGGTCTCTGCTGTTCAAGTGCTTCCCCCGTTGGGGTAGGATGTTATAATCCGGTTGGGGGACACTGAAGGCTGTCTCAGGTGGCAGAGGCTGGGAACCCTTCATGTGCTTTCCCCATTGGAGTCCGGTGTTATAATCCGTTTGAGGGACACTAAATGTGCTTCCAGGCTGTGGAGGCTGGGAATCCTTCCACTGATTCCCCTGCTGCACTCCGGGGTTATAATCATCTCGGGGGACTCTGAAGGGGATCCCAGGCCATGGAGGCTGGGAAATCGCTGGTGCATTGTCAGAGGGTAAAGTCCGGGATGAGGCTCTCTGTCCTCTCTAAACACTACCACGTGGAGGGGCAGTGAAATGACTCAGCAGTGGTGAGCCATGGTGAGCATCACGTGAGCTGTATCCTTCGAGTATTTCTCTCTCTCCCGAGAACTGTGGACAAGTCCGGAAGGCAAAGCAGGGAAATATCGAGTGACCTTTGATCTCAGGAAACAACCAAAGCTCGAGAGGGGCTGTCCTCGAGTTTGCAGGAGGCAGTAGCGAGGTCTGCACGGGGCAGTCTCGAGGTCGGCAGGGGCAATAGGGAGGTCTGCACGGTGCAGTCGCCAGGTCTCACGGGGCAGTCTCGAGGTCTGCACGGGGCAGTGGCCAGGTCTGCACGGAGCAGTCGCCAGGTCTGCATGGGGCAGTCGCGATGTCTGCACGGGCCAGTCACGAGGTCTGCATGGAGCAGTCTTGAGGTCTGCACGGCCCAGGCAGGAGATGCCTCACTTGTCAGTTCTGCTTTTAGTAGCAGGGCGATCATCCATGCTTTCTGCATGAGGAGGAACCATGTCGACTCTCTTCCTTTGAGTCCAGAGTGCTACCTGTTTTGTGCACACTGTCAGGGGACAAGACATGTGACTCCTGAAGGAGCAACATGAATGGAAAGGGCAAAGAGTGCTTCGGAGACTGTGCTGTCAAGTGCCTCTTACACCATCTTTGGTGCAGGGATGGGTCTTGGAACCTCATAACCGAGTGGGAAAGGCTGATCCAGACCCTTGTTCCTCAGAGACTGCAGGAACTAGAAAATCACTGGTGGACTGTGATAGGGAAAGAGCATGTGATAGGATGTGAATAAAGCACAGAATGCATGGGATTGATATTAGAATTCCATGTGAGTTCCAGGTGTTACTGTGACGCTTCTGCCTTGATGTATCACTCCCCATTTTTTCTTGTCCTAAAGCTCTTAATATTCTTTCCAAGATGATAGTTTTGAAATATTGAGAATGCTACACAATGGAAAATATTTTCTCTAGCCAAATATATTGAAATTATCAATGTCTCTTGAAATTGTATGCAGTTTCCTGGCCACAAATCCTGGGATGCGTTCAATACTGTAAGTTGACTGAACACAAACTGTTTGTGTTACATGCTTTGCTTGTAAATAATTCTTTTGGTGACCCCCAATTAGGTTGTGCAAATGCCTCCTGCCGTTTACAGACATATCTACAACCACCCTTGCTTGGAGAAAGGAGTTAAGTGTTATGCCTTCTTTGAATGAAGAGGAAGATCTAAGGCTACACTCCTCAGAGAAAGAAGAAATCAGGTACTTTTGGAAGAAATACACATCTAGGCAACAATAAATGTTCCAACCTAACCTGTGCAGTAAAGAAATGTATGGAAAATATCACTCCTTTATTATTAGTATTATTCATCATTGTATTTGTTTTCATTTCAAATATTAACCCCTTTCCAGTCCCTGTTAATAAACTCCACGACCACATACTCCTCCTCTTTGTCTCTAAGGGGGTACCTCCCCAAATCTCCCAATAATTCTTGCCTCACCCCTCAAGAATCACTCTTCTTTGAATTTCTTTTCTCTGGGACATCAAGAATCTAAAGGACCAAGTTCTTCCCCTTCCACTGATGTGAGGTGGGCCCGTCCTCTGCTACATACATAGGGTACCAGACCATGTATATTCTATGGTTGGTGGGTAGGTCCATGGGAGCCCTGAGGTGTCTGTTTAATTGATATCATTGTTCTACCTCTAATTACAATAAAATTCAGCTCCATCGTCCCTTCCCCTACATCTTCCATTGGGATCCATAGGCTCAGTTCAATGGTTGGCTGTGAATATCTGCATCTGTATCAGTCAGGTGCTGGCAGAGCCTCTCAGAGGACAGCCACACCAGACTCCTGTTTGCAAGCACATCTCAGCATCAGCAACAATGTCCGGTTTGGTGTCTGCAGATGTCTGGATGGCCTTTCCTTCAGCCTCTGCTCCATATTTACTCCTGCATTTCAATAGACACAGATAACTCTGATTTAATAAGAGATGGGTGAGTGGTCCCATCCTTACAATGTGGTCATGTCTATCTACTGCAGGTGGTGTCTTCAGGTTCAGTTTCACTGTTGTTGTGTATGTTGGCCAATGTCATCAGTGCTGGTTCCAGGGAACCTGTCGCATCCCTAGTATCTGGGACATTCTAGAGGTTACACCATCCTCCACTGTTCCTTCTTTCTATACTCATTCTCCTGGTCCTCTGTGCTTCTCTCCTGTCTCTTCCCACATCTTATCCTGCTCTCCTGTTTTTCCATTTCACTCCCCTCTCCCACATATGGTCCTTCCTCCATGTGCCTCCCATGATAATTTTCTTCCCCCTTCTAATTGGGATTGAAGCAGTCCCTCTTTGTCCTTTCTTGTTAAGCTGCAGAGTGTATATGAGTTTATTGTGGATATTCTGAGATCTTGGGCTAATTTCCACTTACCAGTGAGTGCATGCAATGTATGTGCATTTATTTGTGTTTGTGTTATTTCACTCAGGATGATATTTTCTAGTTTGATCCATTTGCCTATGAATTTCATGAAGTCATTCTATATAATAGCGGAGTACCACACCATTGTGTAAATGGACCACATTATATGAATCTGTGTCTCTTTTGAGGGACATCTGGGTTCTTTCCAGCTTCTGTCTTTTATAAATAAGGCTGCTATGAACATAGTGGAGCACGTGTCCTTGTTGTAAGTTGCAGCAAGTTTTGGGTATATGCCATCGAATGGTACAGCTGGGTCCTCAGGCAGTAAATACTATGTTCAAATATCTGAGGAACATCCAGCCTTGTTCCCAAAGTGGTTTTAAAAACTTGAAATGTTCCTTTCTCTCCGCACCCTTGCCAGAGTCTGTTGTCACCTGACTTTTTATCTTAGCCTTTCTGACTGGTATGAGGTAGGATCTCAGGATTGTTTTGATTTGAATTTCCCCAACGACTAAGGATGTTGAACATTTTTTAGGTGCTTCTCAGCCATTCATTATTCATCAGCTGAGAATGTTTGTTTAGAACTCTAGCCCACTATTAAATAGTGTTATTTGATTCTCTGGAGTAAATCTTCTTAAGTTTTTTGTAAATATTGGATGTTAGCTCTCTATTAGATGTAGGATTGGGAAAAAACTTTTCCCAAACTGTTGGTTGCTCTATGAAACTAATGACAGTGTCCTTTGCCTTACAGAAACTTTGAAATTTTATGAAGTTCCATTTGTCGATTCTTGATCTTAGAGTAAATGCCATTGGTGTTCTATTCAGGTAATTTTCCCCAGTACCAATGTGTTCGAGGCTATTCCCTGCTTTTTCATCAGTTAGTTACAGTGTATCTGGTTTTATGTGGAGGTCTTTAATCCACTTTTACTTGAGATTTGTAGAAGGAGATAAGATTGGACTGATTTGCATTCTTCGACATTCTGCCCCTAATTTGAAAAAGCACAGTTTTTTTTTTTTTAAATGCTATCTCTTTTTCCACTGGATGGTTTTAAATCTTTGTCAATTTTCAAGTGGCCACAGCTCTGTGGGTTCATTTATGCGTCTTCAATTGTATTCCATTGATCTACCTGCCTGTCTCAATACCAATATAATACAGTTTTTCATCACCATTGCTCTGTAATACAACTTTAGCTCAGGGATGGTGATTTCCCCAAAATGCTTTTATTTTTCAGAATAGTTTTCTCTATCCTGGGATTTATTTTATTCCAAATAAATTTGCAAACTGCCATTTCTATGACTGTGAAGATTTGAGTCAGAATATTGATGGGGATTGCATTGAATCTGTAGGTTGCATTTGGCAAAATGGCCATTTATACAATATTAATCCTGCCAATACACGAACATGGGAGATCTTTCTAATTCCTGAGATCTTCAATTTCTTTCTACAGAGCAATGTGTTCTTGTCAAATATTTCTTTCACTTGCTTGGATAAAGTCACACTGATGTATTTTATATGCTTTTTGACTATTGTCAAGTATGTCATTTCTGTAATTTCTTTCTCAGCCTGTTTCTCTTTTGATAGAGAAAGGCTACTGATTTGTTTGAATCAATTGTATACTCTGCCACTTTGCTAAAGTTGTTTATCATGCTTAGAAGTTCACTGGTGGAATTTGTGGGGTCAGATCATCTGCATATAGTGACATTTTGAATACTTCCTTAGCAATATATATCTCTTTACCTCCATTTGTTTTCTAACTACTCTAGTGAGGACTTCGAACACTATATTAAAAAGATAGGGAGAGAGTGGGTGTCCTTGTCTAGTTATTGATTTTAGTGGGATTGCATTTAGTTTCTCTCCATTTAGTCTCATGTTGGCTACTGGTTTGCTGTATATTGCGTTTACTGTGCTTCAGTATGGTCCTTGAATTTCTGATATTTCCAAGACCTTTAACATGAAGGGGTAGGTTCTGTAAAATGCTTTCTCAGGATCTAATAAGATGATTACTTGTTTTGTTTTCATTGAATTTCTTTTTATACTTAGATTAGTATGATTAGTGATCAGGTTCTGTATATTGAACCATCCTTGTATCTCCAGGATGAAGCCTACTTGACCATGATTGATCATTGTTTTGATGTGTTCTTGGATTTGGCTTGCAAGAAATTTACTGAGAATTTTTGCAGGGAAATTCATGAATAAATTGGTCTGAAATTCTCTTTCTTTGTTGGGTCTTTGTTTGCTTTAGTTATAAGAATAACTGTGGCATCAGAGAATGAACTGTGTAGTGTTCCTTCTATTTCTAGTTTGTGGAGTAGTTTGGAAAATATTGGTAATGGTATTCTATGAATGTCAGAGACAATTCTGTACTAAACATTTCTGGTCCTGGGATCTTTGTTTGGGAGACATTTAATGACTTCTTCTACTACTTTACGAGTTATGGGAGTATTTAGATGGTTTATCTGATACTGATTCAACTTTGGTAACTTGTATCTGTCTAGAAAATTATCCATTTATCCCTACCTTTCCCGTTTTGTTAAGTATAGGCTTTTATAGTAGGATCTGATAATTTTTTGAGTTTCCTCATTTTCTATGGTTATATCTCTATTTCACTTCTGATTTTGTTATTTTTAATTTGAATATAAAGGATTTACCTCTTTCTGGATTTTTCAAAGAGCCAGCTAGTGGTTTTGTTGATTCTTTATATAATTCCTTTTGTTTCTACTTGGTTGATTTCAGTCCGGAGATTGATTATTTCCTGCTGTCTAGTCCTCTTGGTGTATTTGGATTTTTATTGGTTCTGAGATTTCAGGTGTTCTGTCATACTGCGAGTGTATCATAGCTCCTGTTTCTTTGTGGAGGCTCTCAGAGCTATGAGTTTTCCTTTAGCATTGCTTTTTTGTGTTCCCAAGTTATGCCTTCATATTCATTAAATTCTAAAAAGTCTTTAATTTTTTTTCTTTATTTCCTCCTTGAACAAGTTCTCATTGAGTAAATGATTCTTCAGCTACCATATATATGTGGGTCTTTGGTTGTTATCGTTGTTATTGAAGACCATTCTTAGTCTGTAGTGATCTCATAGGATGCATGGGATAAATTCAGTCTTCTTGTATCTGTTGAAGCCTGTTTTGTGATGGATCATATTATCAGTTTTGGAGAAGGTACCATGTAGGACTGAGAAGAAAGTGTCAGGAGCCATAACAGGACATGCTAATAACTAGCAGGTGATCATCCTGAGATGGACAGCCTCGGATTATCTTATAATCCACTACTGGTTCACCCTTATTAAGAAAGGCTGTGAGGGATTCATTTTGGGAAAGTTTCCTGCTATTAAAATGCTATTCCTGTTGTTATTATTAGACATATATAACAATCATTGAGTAAGAGCACACCCCTTTGGAGCAGATCTCTGCAGGCCTACGAAGTTGTACTGTCCCGTAGTGATGCTATACATAGAAATAGATGAATCTTTAGTCTTAATAATGATCCTACAATAAGTCATAAAATTATATCAATGGTTATTAAAGCTCTTTTATAGTGGGACTGCTATAAGTCTCTTTCTAGTAGTCAAAATTGCAGTGAAAACTCTGCCAGTCTCCCAGGTGTCAACAGTTAATTGTTCTGAGATAGTGAACAGACTTTCTCCTACTCAGAACAATTCCAAGAGGTTGCAAAACAGTCATCACGGGTTATAAAAAGAGAAGAAGTGATTTGTTACAGGTGCAAGGACAGAGGAAAAGATATTGACTGGGTTTATCTGTAAATAACTTTTGTAAGAACTATGGTTTTAGCTTCATTGAGCCTGTGGAGCTGACACTGCTGATGAATATTTAGCCAGATAATTATTCCTGACGGATATTCATGTAAACATTCTCGGTTGTAAATTATATTTCAATTTATGCTTTGATCTTTCATATGAACTTGTGATGAACATTGTAACATGTGATCATGTATTCTGAAATATGTTTAAGCGCTGAAGAGAAAGAGAAGACACACAGAAGGACTGAGGGAGAAGGACTGAACGGGAAGGACAGCACAGATGGACTGAGCTGGGGAGGGGCTGAGCTGAAAAGTCAGGTTTGAGCTAAGGAGAACTGAGCTTAGTAGAACTGAGCCAAAAAGATCTGGGCTGAGAAGAAATGTATAGAGGAATTACTTAGAGACTATAGGTAACATAAGAAAGCAATGTGCAGAGGAGAAGAGGAAAAGAGAAGAAGCTGAAAAGAACAGAAGGTGCAGGCAGGTTTCTCCTTACCATGGGACAGAACAGGTCATTTTTTCATTTTCTTTTTTTATTAACTTGAGTATTTCTTATTATGTTATTACGTTTCGAGTGTTATTCCCTTTTCCGGTTTATGAGCCAACATCTCCCTAAACCCCTCCAACTTCTTTATGGGTGTTCCCCTCCCCATCCACCCCCCATTCCTGCCATCCCCCCAAAAATCACGTTCACTGTGGGTTCAGTCTTTGCAGGACCCAGGACATTTGATTACATGTTGCAATATTCTCTCATTTGTTTTGCATTTAACAATGTATCTTGAATACATGTGCATGGGGAATTTCTTCATGGAATATCATGCGTTTAATAAATGGTAGTATACTCATTTGTTTAAATAATAACCTAATTGTGCCTTTCACATTATTTTCATTTTCATTAACTAAAGTTCGCTACAGAAAAACAGCATGGACCCTGACTCAGGCACAGTACTCAATGGTGATTATTTACATTATATTTTGTATAAATTACAAAACACATTGTTGGAATGATGTCAAGGCTGTTAAGTAATGTAATACTTGTATAAATACTGCCAAATTTCCATCTCAGAAGACTATAATAAGTATATATTGCCATCAATTTTACATGAGAACCCATATTATACCATTCAAAATTAAATGGTACACATACTTTAAAAAGGTATCAGTTTCTGACTTCTGTCAGTTGTTGAATTAGGGAAAGGATTGACGAAGTTGAAGGGGAGGACAACATCTATAGGAAGACCAGCAGTCCCAAATAATCCGGACTGCTGAGATCTCCCAGACACTGAGCCACAAACCAGGCAGAACACACAAGATTGTGTGAGGCCCTAACTCTTGAGAGACGAAGTCCCAGGGATTATGGTGCCTGGCATGATCTGGGGAGCATCCTCGTGGAGTCAGGGAAGAAAGGGGTGGAATGGGATGAGGAACTGTGCGAGGGGAACAGGAGAGTGTACAATGAAATGAATGTAAATAAATAAAATTATTTATAAAATAGTTTCACTCATAAATCAAATGCTAGGTTCTTTTTAACATCTACATTGCAATTCAATCGTGAAGTTTAGCGTTTTGTGCTTACTGAACTGCATAAGCATTAATCCTTAACTTACTCTTCATGCTATTTGCGAATTTTCTCCTTTGTTATTACATTGCATCAATTGTGTTTGCATATGTAGAAGGCTTACTATTCATTATTTGTGCAGAAAATACATTCAGAATCTTTTTATTTTAATGATCTGTTATGTGTTAATGTCTATGTATAGATTTGTGCACATGAACACAGGCACGTGGGGAGACCAGGAGATGTCAGATGCCATGGAGCTGCTTTTACAGCTGGTTGCAAGTGGCCTGATGGATGTTGGAAAGTGAACGTGTTTGCTCTTAAGAGCAGTAAGTGCTCTTAACCACTAAGCTTATACTACAATACTTATTCCATAATAAAATCAACCTATTTAAAATTTTCTCATGTATTTTAGGGTATCTTTGAACTTGAGACATCTTGCCACATTCTAGGTGCTGAGACCCCATTCAGGCATTTTTTTCCAGTTTTCTTTCCTTTATCATACTAAGATGTGTTGGATTAAATATGTTAATATTATGCAGTAAATCCTTCAAATGTTTACTTATAGAACCTTTGGTTAGTTTCTGTTTCTTTCCTCTGCAATGACTAAATTAATTTTACAGATTGCAGTTCTCTCTTTCTTTACACAATCCATCTCATGTGTTTTTGCTTTCATATAGAATGAAGTAAAAGCCTTTTAATTTTTCTTTGAATAGTTAATGTACTAAAAAAAGTGTTGATTTTCCTATTTTAAGGCCAATACAATACATTATTTCTTTAAAATGTTCCTAGAGTTTTGTTTTTTTCTTTTTCTTATTATCAGTGTTCTCATTAGTCTCATTATTAATATTCGGTGTAAACTTTTTTGTGTTCTGGTCATGTAGTGAAAATAGAAATCTTCCAAACATATATGTGTAGGTATCAAATTTAGGTTCTTGGTTTTTCATGGCATGAAATTTTATCTGCTAAACCACCTCACTGCAACACACTATAACACTTTAAGGTGACATATAGCTCCAGACTGCTTTTATATATAAAATGTTTTTATCATTTGGCTTTTAATAAATAGTTTTGATTACTCTAATATATTTTATTTTCCATGTTCACTTGGTAACTCTAGTATGCTATTTTAATATTTAATTAATAATTTAGTCATAATTATTATGCATTTGATACCTAGGTAATATGAAATAATCTTAGATACAATTGAATACATGCAATTAGTTATCTAAAGCATGAAGCTTGGTACAAAATTTTGTTCATTATTACTATGCATTTGCATAAAACAGAGAATATTTCATCGTCACAATCCTGATGCTTATTTTACACAGTATGACAGCTACCAACTATCTGTGACTTTTAATCACTTAAATAGAGTTAGTATTATATTGTTAAATGATATTTCCCAACCATCAAGTAAATAGATTTTATTTTGCTTCAATTAATTAAACATGCTATAGCAAGAAAATTTTATTTCCTCCTTTTGGTTAAGACTAAATTTAACTTTTAAATCCTCCTGCCTATCATAAAGTCAATATTCTTATACAGGAAGATGTGCCAGGCACAGGTCGATTTCTAGTATAACATGTACTTACAATCATCAGTCTTGTCAGGTTCAAGTGTTGTTCACCTCATGCCTGTAAAACACAATGATCAACATGGCAGGATAACCATAAGGGCAGTGCAGTGGCATAAATAACTTGGTGATAGCCAACATCTCTCTAAATTTGCTTAAGTCCTGTTCAATGAACATGGATGGTCCTGGTAATTCAGCCACATATATAAGGCTATTGAAGCTGTGGTTATGGGGGAGAATTTACAGCCCCTTACTTACTTAAGCCAGTATCATACGTAACAACAATCAAAGCCATGTGTCCTTATATACAGAATTAATTACAGTCTCTGCAACAAAGATCACAGTGAAAATCCCAGCCATAAAAAATGCAGGATAGAAATTTCAAATCCAGTGTCAATGTCTCTATCTACAAAATGTCACTTGATTCAAGGCTGAGGAATATTACAGAAGAGGGGCAAGAAGATTGTAAGAGACTAAAGTTTACTATGAGATGGTGTCTCAAAGTAGCACCAGAAATTACACTCATAATGTCTCACTATCACAACTGCCTAAACAACAGCTGAGGAAGAGAGGGAATGGGGAAGAATGGAAGTTTAGTTTTCTTTCTGTTACAATTCCCTCTTCTTCTTCTTCTTCTTCTTCTTCTTCTTCTTCTTCTTCTTCTTCTTCTTCTTCTTCTTCTTCTTCTTCTTCTTCTTCTTCTTCTTCTTCTTCTTCTTCTTTTTCTTCTTGTTCCTCTCTCTGTCTCTCTCTCTGTCTCTCTCTCTCTCTCTCTCTCTCTCTCTCTCACTCTCTCATTTTTGGATATTTCTCTTTTACATTTCGACTGTTATTCCCTCTCCAGGTTTCGAGTCCATAAATCCCTTAACCCTTCCCCCTACCCTTCTATAATGGAGATCATATCCCCACACGGCCTCCCCACACCTCAACACATTCCCCTACACTGGGGGTCCAAGCCTGTCAGAAAAAAATGTTTCTCATTCCATTGTTTCCAGCAAGACCATCCTTTGCTCCATGCAGTAGGAACCATGGGTCAGACCATGTACAGTCTTTCTGTTGTGGTTTGGTCCCTGGACTCTCTGGTTGGTTGGCATTGTTATTATTATGGGGTTGAAAATCCCTTCAGCTCTTTCAATCCTTTCTCTAATTCCTCCAACTGGGGTCTGATTCTTGGTTCAGTAGTTTGCTGATGGTATTTGCCTCTGAATTCGACATATTCTGGCTGTTTCTCTCAGGAGTGATCAATATCCAGTCATTGTCAGCCTGCACTTCTTAGCTTCATTTATCTTTTCTAGTTTTGGTGTCTGTATATGTCTGGGCTACATGTGGTCCAGGCTCTGAACGGCAGGTCCTTCAGTCTCTGCTATAAAGTTTGCCTCCTTATCCCCTCCTGTGGGTATTTTGTTTCCCCTTTTAAACAAGGAGTGAAGCATCTGAATTTTCGTCATCCTTCCTGAGTTTCATGCATGATGGGTAATTCAAGCATTTTGGCTAATATCTGCTTAACAATGAATGCATACCAAGTGTGTTTTTCTGTGATTGAGTAACATCACTCAGGATGATATTTTCTAGTTCATTTTACTTGCCTAGAATTTCATAAAATCATTGTTTTTGATAGCTGAGTAATATTGCATATTGTAGAGGTACCACATTTCTGTATCCATTCCTCTGTTGAAGGGCATCTGGGTTCTTTCCAGCTTGTGGATATTATAAGAAAGACTGCAATGATCAGAGTCAAATATATTTCTCTGTTGTATGTTGGACCATATTTTGGGTATATGCTCAAGAGAGGTATAGCTGGGTCCTCAGGTCATGGAATGTCCAATTTTCTGAGGAACCTTCAGACTGATTTCCAGAATGGTTGTACGAGTCTGCAATCCCACCAACAATGGAGGAGTGTTCCTCTTTCTCCACATCTTCACCAGCATCTGCTGTCACCTGAGATTTATATCTTAGCCATTATCACTGGTATTATGCACAATTTCAGATTTATTTTGATTTTAATTTCCCTGATGACAAGGATGTTGAACATTTATTTAGGTGTTTTTTGGCCATTTGATAACCTTCAGCTGAGAATGTTTTGTAATTCACTGTACCCAATTTTATTAGTATATTTTTTTGCTTTCTAGGGTCTAACTTCTTAAGTTTTTTGTATATTTTGGATATTACCCTCTATCAGATATAAGACTGGTAAAAAGGTTTTCCCATTCTGTTGGTTACAGTTTTGTCCTAATGACAGTGTCTTTTGCCTTACAGAACGTTGCTGTTTTATGACGCCCTATTTGTCAATTCTTGATCTCAGAGCATAAGTCATTGGTGTTTTGTTCAGGAAATTTTCTCCAGTGCCCTTGTGTTCAGGACTCTTTCCGACCTTTTCTTCTATTTGTTTGAGTGTATCTGGTTTGATGTGAAGGTTTTTGATTCACTTGGACTTTAGCTTTGTACATAGTCATATAAATGGGATAATTTGCATTCATCTACATGCTGACTTCCTGTTGAACCAGCACTATTTTTGGAAAATGCTATGTTTCTTCATTTGGATGGTTTTATGTCTTTTGCCAAATATCAAATGATAGGTGTGTGGGTTCATTTCTGGGTCTTCAATTCTATTCCACTGGTCTGTCCATCTGTCTCTGTATGAATGCCATGCAGTTTTTATTACTATTGCTCTGTAATTCTGCTTGAGTTCAGGAGTGATGATTCCCCCAGAATTTCTTTTATTGTTGAGGATAGTTTTAGCTATCCTGGCTTTTTATTATTCCAAATGAATTTGCAAATTGCTCTTTCTATATCTATTAAAGAAGTGAGTAGGAATTTTGATGGATATTGCACTGAATGTGTACATTGCTTTTGCAAAATGGTCATCTTGACTATATTAATCCTGTCAATCCATGAGCATGGAAGCTCTTTCTATCTTCTGAGTTCTTCCTCAATTTCTTTCTTCAGATACTTGATCTTCTTGTCATACAGATCATTCACCTGCTTAGTTAAACTTACACCAAGATATTTTTTATTATGTGGGACTATTGTGAAGTGTGTGATTTCATTATTTTCTTTCTCAGCCTGTTTATCCATTGAGGAGAGGAAGACTCCTGGTATGTTTGAGTTAATTTTATACCCTGACACTTTGCTGAAGTTATTTATCACATTAAGAAGTTCTCTGGTGGAACTTTTGGGGTCACTTAAGTATATACTATCATATTATCTGCAAATAGTGATATTTTAATATCTTCCCTTCCAGTTTGTATCCCTTTGACCCCCTTTTACTGTCTGGATTCTCTGGCTATGATATAGAGTCCTGTTTTGAATAAGTAGGGAGAGAGTTGGGCAGCCTGGTCTCGTCTCTGATTTTAGTGGGATTGCTTCAAGTTACTCTCCATTTAGTTTGATGTTAGCTACAGGTTTGCTGCATATTTCTTACACTATGTTTTGATATGAGCTTTCAATTCGTGATTTTTCCGGGACTTTTATCCACAAGGGTTGTTGAATTTTGTCAAATGCTTTCGCACCATGTAATGAAATGACCTTGTGCTCCTTATCTTTGAGATTGTTTACATGATGGATTACATTTATGAATTTTCCTATATTGAACAATCAATCCATCCCTGGGTTCAAGTCTACTTGATCATGATTGATGATTTTTTGTTGTGCTCTTATATTCGGTTTGCAAGAATTTTATTGAGTATTTTTTTCATCAATATTCATAAGGGAAATTAGTGTGAAGTTCTCTTTCTGTGCTGAGTCTTTGTGTGGTTTAGGTTTAAGAGTAATTGTGGATTCATATAAGGAATGTGCTAGTGCTCTGTCTGTCCAATTTTGTGGAAGAGTTTTGACAATATTTGTATGAGGTCTTATAAGAAGGTCTGATAGAATTGGGCACTGAACCCATCTCGACCTGGACTGTTTGGTTGGGAGACTTTTAATATCTTCTTCTATTTACTTAGGAGTTATGGGGTTGTTTAGATAGTTTATTTGTTCCTGATTTAACTTTGTTACCTGTTATCTGTCTACAATCTTGTCCATTTCCTCCAGATTTTGCAGTTTTGTTGAATATAGGCTTTTATAGTACAAGCTGATGATTTTTTTTAAATTTCTTCAGATTCTGTTGTTATGTCTCCCTTTCAATTCTGATTTTTGTAATTTGGATACAGTCTATTTGACCTCTGGTTAGTTTGGATAAGGGTATATCTATCTTATTGTTTTTCTCGTAGATACAGCTCCTGTTTTTTTTTTTTTTTTATTATTCTTTGTATTGTCTTTTCATTTCTACTTCATTGATTTCAGCTCTTTGTTTGATTATTTCCTGCGTTCTATCCCCTTGGGTTTACTTAGTTCTTTTTGTTCTAGACCTTTTACATGTGCTATCAAGCTCTTGACATATGGTCTCTCCTGTTTCTTTTCCCAAGCACTGAGAGCTATAAGTTTTCCTCTTAGCTCTGTTTCCTTCTGTCACATATGTTTGGGAATGTTTTATCTTCATTTTCATTAAGTTCTAAGAAGTCTTTAATTTCTTTATTTCTTCCTTGACCAAGTTGTCATGGAGTAAAGCATTTTTCAACTTCCATGTATATGAGGGCTTTCTGTCATTATTGTTATTGTTGAAGACCTGTCTTAGTGTGTGGTGATCTGAGAGAATGCATGGGATTATATCTGTCTTCCTGTATCTGTTAAGGTCTGTTGAGGGATCGATTATGTGGGCAATTTTGAAGAAGGTTCCCAATATCATGAGAAGAATGTATATCCTTATTTTTTTAGAATGGAATGTTCTATAAATATCTGCTAAATCCATTTGGTTCATAACTTCTATTGCTTTCTCTACATCTCTGTTTAATTTCTGTTTCCACGATCTCTTCAGTGATGAGGGTGGGGTGTTGAAATCTCCTACTATTATCATGTCAGGTGCAATGTGTGCTTTTAGCTTTAGTAAGGTTTCTTTTATAAAACGTCAGGATTTCTGGTGAATCATTTTTATTGCACAAATTCAAATGTAAGTATAACATTCTGGTTCTTGAGTTGATATTCTGGAAATTTAACAGGGAGAGGCAAGGCCTCACTCTCTAACTAGAGAGCGACCTATACAAATACAGAAACTAATAATGAAAAAAAGTTGCTTTAAAAATATTTCAAATTAAAAATGTAATCATTTTCTGTGCTGATTGTGGGAAGGTTGTTTATTTGTTTTTGTTTGTTTTTTTTTGTTTTAATTTAATGTGGAGAAATATTTACAGTAGACCAAATAAGTGTGAAATGCATCACAATAGAATCCTATGCATTCCAGCATTTTTTCTACAAAGCAGAGTCCACTGAATGGTCATGTATGTACAACAGCACTCATGCTTCATAATTGTCAGAGCTTTAAGTCTACCCTATTATCCCTACACTTAGATTTTTATAACTTTTGCATGAATGGGTCAGATCTAATCTGATAGATCTAATATGCTGATATGCCTGACTATCTCCCCTGCCCCCATGAGAAAACTGTGTATTGTTTATCTTTTGTTGTTGTTGTTGTTGCTGTTTTGGGGAGCTTTGTTTTTCATTATCCCCAATAGAAAATTAATCTAGTGATCAATTAGTGAATAGATACAAAAATTATGTATTATGGTGAGAAATTCCCCAAAATAGAGTGTACACAAAGTTAAATCTAAAATGTTTGTGGGTAGACATGCACACATGCTCATGACCCACGTAGCTGACAAGCATTCCACATCCAATGAACTTAAGTGATTTGGGAAATTAACTTATTCACACAGAAGAAAATTTATGGGGAATACATTTTTTTCTTAGCCGTGTTTATAAGTGACCAAATGGTGAAGCAGGATGTAAACAAATACTGTTATCCTTCATTGTTGTTTATACTAAAATTTTAATTCATGTACAATCTCTATGTGCAATTTCTCTATTGGGTTTCTTTGTGTCTCTATCTCTGCATGAATATATAGGCACACATGTGTATGTGGCATACCAGTGTGTGTGTGTGTGTGTGTGTGTGTGTGTGTGTGTGTGTGTGTGCATGTGTGTGTGTGTCTTATATGGTATTTATGAACATACGTAACATGTTTATTTATTTATAATTTGGAAACACTGAAACCCACATTTGATTTGTGGATCAACCATGTGCTGATCTACTCACATATGTCTGACATTTCATTATATCAGGTGAATAGAGAGAGAGCCTAATAGGCTGGTGATATCTCCTTCTCTACTCTTGTAAGGAAAATGTGGTGTATCTTTTGGCAAGAAAACCCAAACTTCAGCAAAGACATATACACTTCACAAAACAGGAGACGGCATCTCCTTTGAAGGGGAAAGTTATCAGACTGGGAGAAAAATGAGTTTGCCTCATTCCAATATTTGAGGGACATGAGACTGAACTACAGAAGATATAATGGGAAGGGACAGGCAGAATCCTCAAGGAACCAAAGTAAGCTAAACACTGGAGCTTCTCATTACACAAGAGCTCAGAGATTGGTAAGGATAGTAAACATAATGATAAGAACTTTGCAGTCCATACTCAGTCTCCATATAAGGCTACAATGTGAACAAGATGAGGAGTAGTCATCACCACAGTGCTAACAGCTACTTTAGCAGTCACATTGTGAAAAACAAAGTGTAACTATAAAGAGAAGAGAAGGATGATATTTGAAAACAGACAAGGCTGTGCTGGAACTGAACAGTTTTCGATGTAAGTAACCAAGCAAGCACACAACAGGTGCCATATGCAAAAGTGAGCAAAGAGGAATGAACTGCATAGATACTATGTGTACAGAAATACAGGTTGTTTGGTGGAATTCTATGATGTTGAGATGAAAGAATAGGAAGGAATTTCTATCAAGCCAGGCACCATGTCTTGCTCTTAGAATACTCACATTCAGGAGACTGAGGGGGAGAAATTTGGAATTTCAGATTAGCCTGGACTACATATCCAGACAACATCTTTTATTTTTTTCTTTATTTAAATCAATAGTCCGATTGATAGAATATCATGAACAATATTAAGAAAACAGAAATTTAAAGCCAACACAGTCATACTCTCTCTAAGAAAACATGTTCTATAAAGAGACAGGAAGTATTAAGTTACAGATAAGAGCTGCCATATTGAAGGATGCAGCATGAAAGGTTATGGTTCTGTTTGGTTGATCCTTCTTCTCTTGCATGGCTCATTGTACACTTCTTAATATGTTTTTCTTTCCACATCATTATTGTGCACACATCTAGATGTTCCCTACCTTTAAATTTATGCAGGTAAACCAGTAATTATTTATTTATCAATGGTGATTTGATTATAATTTATCTTCAAAAAGGATGAGTCTTGAGGAAATGATTCTTTTATTGTGTGGGTTTGAATATTAATAATTGCAATCAGAGAATAATCTGGGCCCCCCCACACACACACAGGGTGGTTGGAGAGACTATGGCTGTGGCAACACGAAAGCATAGAAATGAGTGGGTTGATCAGTTTCTCTGCATAACATTGATAACTAGTTAATGATAAGAATGTAAAAAATTGAGATACACTCAAGGTTTTCTTTTCCTTAATTTGAATGATTGCTTATGCAGCATCTGAAACTGAACTCAGACCCATGGTAAACCTTCTGCCTGAGCTTCATTAGTGCCAGGACTACATGTTTCCACCGTCTATTGTAAGTATTTGTACACTTGGCTCTATGCTTAGCACACTTTGAAAAATCCTCTGGTGTTAAGAGAGAAAGTACTAGCTATGAAATTATGTGAGAAAAAAATCTTTTCAAAGCTTTGATTTTTGTGACTGCAGACAAAGACTTTGACTCTGATGTAATTGAGCCTCTAAAATATTAAAAAATAATATCTCTCATCTGCAAGAATCCTACTAATTGCTTACTGCTCTGTGTTTCTGGAGATGAGTGTCAATTGTGTCAATTGCTCTTCGTGGCAGGAAAACGGCTTGTCTGTCAAATGCTTTGCAATTGCCAAGAACTGTGAGGTCCCTGGAGAATGCTTTCTCTGTTCACCCTCATTCTGCTCTCATAGCCTTTGCTATCTGCACCCATCCATCTCTACACACCCCCATGTACTTCTTTTTGGTGAACTTATGTATCCTGGAAATTGAATACACTGGCTCTGTCATACCCAAGATATGGAGAGCCTTGTAAGTGAGATCTGAGGAATCTCTCAGGAGGGATGTGCCACACAGATGTTTTTCTTCACACTTTTTGGTATAACTGAGTGTTTCCTATTGGCAGTCATGGCCTTTGGCCACTGTATGGCACTGCTTCACTATGCAACCCAAATGTGTCGTGGTATGTGTGTCCATTTGGCAATTATTTCATGGGGAATAGGTTGCCTTGTAGGGTTGGGACAAAACTACTTGAAGCCCAAATAAAACCACCCACCAAGAGTTGATAAACTCTTGGTCTATACAGCAGTGATATCCATGCTGAACCTCATCATCTATAGCATATGAACCAAGAAATCAAGGAAGCACTGGGAAGAACTCTGGGTCTGAAAAATGTTTTGATGATAATTATGTGCACAGTCTGTGAAACAAAGAAAACAAAACATTGTGATGTTACTGGCTGTCTTGAAACACACTTTAAGAAACATAACTTTGTTTTACAGTGTTCCCTATATTTACCACCATTCTTAATTGCAAACAATGGTAAAGTTTGCTTGCTATTAAATAACTTTAGTAGATAAGTCCAGTATTTAAAGATTTTGATGTGGGCAGAGTTTAAACCACATGCTAATGTCTCAGGGGCCTTGAAAGTCCTCTGTATCCATTCTTACATATTGGAAATTTCCAAGAAAATACTTCTAAGTGAGCTCAGCACATTATGCTACAAGTCCATACTCCTCAGTACATGTAAATTCATTGTATTGGACTGGAACTACTAAGTAGTTCTCAGGTCAGTAAATTTTTAGTGTCTTCTTTATGTACTATTAGGTGAGTCCACATGACATATTTGGGCACCCAGGGCCTATGATGTTGGAACAGGAATAATCTTTCATCGGTTTTGTGATTTCTAACAGGGAGGTGGAAAAGAATTTCAGCGAGGAGGTCCTCAAAATCAACATCCTTTTTTCAGATAATCACACACACACACACACACACACACAAACACACACACACACACACACGCATTTATCTGCACATTATACAGGAAATTAAGTAGGTTTACAAGTGACAGATGACTAATATAAAAGGTCAGCTAGTGTTAGATATTTAGATTCTGGTTGGTATTCCCAAATAAAATAAAATAAAATAAAATAAAATAAAATAAAATTAGAATAGTGTATAATGAAAGAAAAATAGAATTCCTTTCAAGTGTGAAGAAAATATAGAATACTTTAAAATATAAATTTCAATGACACTAAAATTAGAGTACTATTTTAGGCATGAGTCACCCATACAGAAAGACAATGATTAGATTCTCCTCAGAATCATCGTTCTCAGTCTACTTACATGAAGTAAGGCCAATTAAGGCCAGAGCGTTGGAAAAAAATGACAGAGTAGCTGAAAAAAAGCCTAAAGTTTTGAAGAGACACACAGTCTTTCAATAGTCTTTAAGTAATTCTCCTATAACTTTTCATTACTTAAATGAAAATATAAAAGAAAAATACATTAAAATATTTAAAACTACAAAAGGAAAATAATTTAAAATAATTTCATTGTTCCTTAATTGGGTGCTATTAAGAAGCCAGTCATTCACCTAATGCTGAACTGAGATAAACAAAGCAGGAAACACTTTTTGGTATCTGTGCCAAGTACATAGAATCTCGACCTAAAAGAGAAAAACCACTGTCCAAATCCAAATTCAGAGACATTCTAGCAAAGTAATTATTTCACTTCAAATGTGTGGTCACAGAAGATAAAAATAGTAATGAATCATCACAGAATAGAATAACCAAAGATATGTAATAATTAAGGGTCAACTGGTTTCTGGATTTTATATGGGCATAGAACATGTACAGTAGTAGAACCATTGCTTTTATGATTTGCTCAAACTACTGTGGTACATGTAATATGTTAATGTTTTTCAATTATCTGATTTTTGAGAATTACTCATTAGATGGATTATGGAATATAAAATTGAGGAATTGTGGTACGATAAAAAAGAGTACTGTTTCCTATCGATTAAATTTGATTTTCCTGTATATTTTGACTTCAGATTTATTTTTTTATTTATTCATTTTATTAATTTATGTCTCAAATGCTGCCCTCCTTACTGTCTAGCCCCACAGAGTCCTTTGCCTCAACCCCCATCCCTTTCTGATTTCTTCTTCTAAAATGACAGAACAACAGTTGTTATAAGGCATGTTTAGTCCCTGAATAGCTGTTTTTCATGTATTTGAAAATCTACAACATTGATAGTGCAGACATCAGGAAATAGCTTCAAAAATGATCTTCCAATACTAAATATTCTCAAGTTATCAGCTATCAGCTATCATCTTGACAAAACTGGAAGAATCCAAGAACAAAATTATCCTTGTAATGTACGTAGAGAAAATTGATCAGACAAGAAAAAAACAGAGAGCAACCTTCTTGGATTCAACACAGGAGGGCCTAAGTTCTTGTACTGTATTCTGCATGATTTTACAGAGAATATGGGATAATACCTGGAAATGAACTACAATAACCAACAACATACTAACCACAAACTGCAATATTTATAAAAGCCAAACAAATAGGTGGAAAGTATTATTTTCAGCTCTATATGAGAATATTAATGTTTATTATTTGTATATTAATAAAATTTTAATTTCATGTCTGCAAATTTTATTGCAAATTTTTAAATAAATAGATTTTAAGTGACTCATGTGATCATTAACTTTAGTGGCTTTGATTGCATTGTAAGAGTTTTACTTGCTTGTTCACGTGTGCAACACATCCATGCCTAATGTCCAGGAGGTTGAAGACAGTGTGAGATTCCACCTGAAATTTCAGACACCTGTAGGCTGTCACATGGGAACTGGGGATCGGCCCCGGGTTCTCTGGAAGAACAGATAGTGCTATTTATTAATCACTGAATCATTTCTTCATCTTCAGCAAAAGCCATTTTTTTTGTAAATATAGTGTCTAAGGTGTCCTGTCTTGTGCATAGACCACTGTTTTCTCAAATGTGATAATTTAATATTAAACATACTCACCTGCTTCTTACCTTCATATATATATATATATATATATATATATATATATATATATATACATACACACACACACACAAACACATACACACACAGACACATGCATAACAGCTCTTACCTTCAAGTTTACTTACACACGCACACACCTACTTATTACCTTCAATTTCACTTAGTTACACACACACACACACACACACACACACACACACACCTGCTTCTTACCTTCAAGTAGACTGACATATTTTCTTAATTATTTGTTTATTTATTCACTTTACATGCTGCACACTGCCCACGTCCAGTTCACCCCTCTCACAATCCTTCCCCCACCCTTTCTCCTCTGAGCAGGGGGGCACCCCACAGGTATCTCCTCACCTTGCATATCTAGTCTCTGTGATCACATCCTCTGCTACTGAGGCCAGACACAGTAGCCTAGATGGATGGGGTGGGGAGGTAGAGGTCATATCCAGAAAGAGGCAGAGAGCTGGGGTAAGAGATGCCCATGAATCAATGGGTGTTTCCTTAGTTGAGACTCACAGCCTCAGTGATATGGACCTGAAGAAGCCATCTCCTGGAGCCGAAAGCAACCCAAATGGAATGATAGAGACACCAACTTTAGACCCA